>NC_052056.1:124654194-124954194 GCF_903992535.2 Arvicola amphibius | reverse complement strand
GTGGAAAACTGAGAGACTCTTACCTTCATTACAGGCAAGGTGAGCAAAGAAAGCAATGATCTGCACAGTTTTCCCGAGCCCAGCTTCATCAGCTAATATGCCATTGAGATTCTTCCGGTATAGCTTGGCCAACCAGTCAAGTCCTATCTTCTGATAGTCTCGGAGAGCACCATACAGCAAAGATGGAGCACTAAACTTCACCTATAGTGACAGACAGACCAGTTAAAGAATGACTAAGCAATTAGCACACCTTCTCAGAGCCTAAATCCAGAGGCTGTATAACACACCTATACAAATGATTTACAGAACAGAAGAACAGCAATTATCTTTTCTAGCAATTTTCTATGGAGCCTGTTGGGAGGCAGAAAAGATTTCCTCACCGCAGTTGTAACCCGGGCACTGCCCTTAGGGAGGACAGCTTCCGCCACAGCAGTAACTTCTGTGATGTCCTTGGTGTTAGATTTTCCAATGCTCATTCTCTCTGCAGCTTTAAACTGATCCATGATGAAGAGTGAGTCAATGAGAACTGAGTCCCTCCGGCTCTCCCTGTCACCAGGACAGTCTTCCACATCTAGAAAACAATGAAACAGAACTAGGACTACTGTGGCTTTAGAAGCCTAAACACAGAAAGAACGGGGGGGAGGAACCAACGACTAGAAAGAATACAGAATAATTGATACTTTTTTTTCATTGCAATCCATTTTATATATCCACAATAACATGAATAATTCTTAGGAAACATCACAATCAGCTATATCTGGGACTCAAAGCATAATCTGCCCCAACAGCCTGGTGTTCAGGAAATGTCTCTGTTGATTGGGAGCCAATAACATGGACAGACAAGTATCTGGGGTTTAATGATCTCCCTTTTACTACAATCAAAAAAAGAGGAAAAATTAGAAACATCACCCAAGTTTGAAAACAAGGAAGAAGTATTTGTATCTGACCCTAGGTTTTGCTGCAGAAGGGACTGTGAAAGGCCCTGAATTCTATAGGAGACCCTCTAACAACTGACACATGTCCTCACAACCTATATCTACCTAATAAAAGCAAAAGAATTAGAATGACTGTCTGGAATGCCTAACAAGTAAAAACAACCACTAAAAGCCTTCAAGTTAATAAGCAAGCACAGCAGGGTCCAGAAAAACAAGACGATGCTTAGGCTCATAAACCACAACACACATCTAGAAAAAATATTTCTATATCCTCCACAGTTTACCCAGTGCTCTGGTAAAGATAGCAAGTTAATAAGTAAAAACCTCAGAGTTTAAAACTTATTCAATTAGAAAACTGCATATAAAATATACTTCTTTTTTTTTCTTGGCTCAAATTCACTTGTTCTTTGTTTACAGTCACATCACAGGTTTTATCCTCTCCAAAGCCCAAAGTTCCTGCCATAATTAACATGAACTGAAGAACCTGTCCTTGGGTCCAATACCTCCAATTTCTTACATCTTATTTTGCATATTTATTTTGGCTTTCACTTTAAACCTGAATTCTTTAACACTAAAAACATACCCTCTTCCCCGCTTGACTCTTCATGATCAGGTTCAGGCTGCGGCCACTGAAAATTTGGCAAAAAGGCACCTTCATACAATTTCATCAAATCAATTAAGGGCAATTCAGCTGGAAAGGATGACAGAGAGAAACAAGATCATTTTATAACTACTGCCACTTAGCTATAAAGAAAAAAAAAGCATTCAGAAAGGTAGAGCAAAAAGACTAGATAGGTAGCCTGTCATATACACTCCTCTTCCTAAAATAGCTGATACAGGCTAGCATGGCTTATCCAAAAATGCCTAAAACTTGACATATTCTTATCTCTTGATTTTCTGGATTGGAGACTATAACTTGCCAACTGAGCACACATATGAAAATCTACTATCAAAAATACTCTGAAATCTGAAACTTCAGAACACCATTTCTTTACTACTCAAAAAGTTTTGGATTTGGCCAGGCAGTTCTGGCATACACCTCTAATCCCGGGACTCAGGAGGCAGATCTCTATGAGTTCAAGGTCAGCCTGGTCTAAAGAGTTCCAGATAAGACAGGCTCCAAAGCTACACAGAGAAACCCTGTCTTAAAAACCCAGAAAAAAAAAAGTTTTGAATTTTAAAGCATTTTTGAATCCTGGATTTTAGGATTAGGAATTTATAACCTGCAAATTCTAAAAGCACATTTCTTTTCTCTGAAAACTAAGATGGATGCCCATAACTAATACAGAGTCTAAATATTTTTTTCAGTTAAATTTATTGGTATTAACATTTTTAGATTCTTTTTGGTTTTGTTCTGGGTATTTTTGGGGATTTTTTTTGAGACAGGGTTTCTCTTTGTAGCTTTAGAGACTGTCTAAGAACTCACTCTTTAGGCCAGGCTGGCCCCCAACTCAAATCCACCTGCCTCTGCCTGCTAAGGGATGAAAGGCACGTGTCACCATGACTGGCAACAAATTGTTTTTTTATAATTAAAAGTTTTATTTTTTAAATCAGACACTATTGAAAGCCATTCTCATGACCAAAGTGTAATTTACGTCCCCTGGGGTAGAGAGAAGGCTCAGCAGTTAAGAGTACTTGATGCTCTTCTACAGAAGCTCAGTTTCTAGTATCTATCTCAGACAGGTCACAATCCATAATTCCAGCTTCAGAAGATTCAATGCCTCGCTCTCTGGTCACTTGAACTCGTGCACATACTCACAGGCAGACACACATATACACATAATTAAAAATAATAAAAACAAAACAAGAATTTGTATCCAGAATATATAAGGAACTCAGTAAGTCAATTAAGAAGAAAACTTAGCAGTCAAATGAGCCAGACATGAGAAAATGCACTTCACTGTCAAAGAATTACTCCTCTTAGCCACCAGGGGGCTCTATCTTCACCACCAGCTCCAAGGCTGATACGAGTAGTACGGCATGTAGCTTGGCACAGACGTGTATATGCTGCATAATTCTGCAGGCTGACCATGTTCCATATCTGAGCCTTTTTAGAGATATATGTACAAACACCACAGAACAGAACACCAACAACAGTACTGCTGGAACCAAAGTAACCAAAGACATATTTATGTGTGAAACAGTGTGTAGAGTTAATGGGTTGACAGCAACATCCAACAATATATCTGAAACTACTGGGCAAAACCACTGGACAGGAATATCAAGCCACACCGTACAAAACCACTGTGAAGGAACTCTGTTTCTGTCTCAACAGTAGCTAGGGAGACTCACAGAGATGGGAGAGGAGAGTTCAGAAAGTGAGCCACCAAAAGTCTTAGGTCAGCTGTGATCACAAGGACAGAAGTAATTCAACACCAGAGATAGGCTTCCTTGAATTTGGCAGCACTATGCTATTGCAAAATATTTGTTCAACTATGCAATGATGTGTTGCATTTGTTTAACTATGTAAAGATGTGCTGCATTTGTTTATGCTGCATAATATTTATTTAACTATGTAAAGATGTGTTGCTGTTTTACCTTGCCTGTATAAGGTTGGTCTAATAAAAAATTGAACAGCCAATAGTGAGGGAGGAGGTATAGGTGGAACTTCCAGGCAGGGAGAGTAAAAAGGAGGAACTTAGGTTGGGGAAAGAAAGAAAAAAAAGATGGCAGGGAGATGCGAGGCATCAGACAGACATGGAAGAAACAGAAGCAGGACATACAGAATGAAGGAAAGGTAAAAGTTCAATGGCAAAACAGATGAATAGAAACAGGTTCAATTAAGTTAAAAGAGCTAGTGGGACAAGCCTAAACTAAGGTCGAGCACTCATAATTAATAGTAAGTCTCCGTGTCTTTATTTGGAAGCAGGCTGGCGGTCCAAAGAAAATGATAACTGCTGTCATTTGTATCTGACATTATTTTCAAATGCTCCTGTGCCTATTTAATATTTAATTAAAGTATTTTCAGTAAGATAGTGACAGCCTACCTTCTTTGGCCAGATTACAAAGTTCTGTGTGGTGGTCAACTAGCCCTTCATGTGCTTCCTCCTCTTCGATGGTCTCTTCTTCATCTTCCACTAAAATGGTTATCATCAGAGGTCAGGGGCATGGAAAACTTCACTTGAAGTTCTCAGCAAAAATAAATATTATTAGGCTTCAAAACTGTTTTATAGTTATTAAAGAAACTGAATATAAATATTTAAAATTCTCAGGTTGATTCTAGAAAACAACTGTTAAACAAGCAACAAATGGGAAATGTTTTCCTTTCACTTCAGCCTGTTTCTTCAATATGCAACAGACCTCACACTAGCTCAGAATGCTGGTAAAGATCCCACCCAGTACAAAGGCCACCACAGAAAAACTACATGCATACTTCCTGGGATGCATGCTTTCTAGGAACTCATCACTGCCTACTACAAGAAGGGCAACAATCCAGACCAAATGTGTGCCCTCCCTTAGCAATCCTGTGATTCAAAAGCCATTAACTGAGACCAGCTATACTCTTCAACCCTAAACTCTCAGAGATAAGAGGGCTGGCCAGAAAAGCCACACCTCCTCAGCAGCAGTTCTTCAGCTGGCTTCTTCTCATCTGCACTAATAGATGACCCATCTCTTCCAAAATGCATGTGCATATGTGCATACACACACATGTACGTACTCTACTCCATCCCCAAATTCCTCAGTTTTCACTATAAAACTTCTACCATTCACCAAAGTTGACAAGGCAAAAGATACCACATCCACAGGCCCAGGACACAACTAGTCCTAGAAATGAACAGCCTAGTGCAACCTTACAAGACAAGAATTTCATTCTGCCACTTCTCCTGAACTTGCGTAACAAATGAACTGGCTTAGGAGAAAGACTAGTGAAAAGGTGTGGTGGCCATGCTGACGTCACAACTGAGGACAGCCTGGGACTATGTGAGGCCGTACCAAAGAAACACAGAATTTAAGGTGACAACATTGTCAGATATCTATCAAGCAAAGCAGTTCCTAATGAGTCTAATTCCCTAAACTGACCCACTACCTAACAAGGGGATGCCCCCAAATCAGCCAGATAGTCACATTTATAGTCTACAAAGAAAATCATCTAAAATCACTAGACATGGCTAGATGTCACCCCAAAACATCTATTCCTCAATGCTTTCTCAGTCATCACATGTACTGCTAACTGCACTGATGACTATGTCCTAACCTCCCAATATCAGCAGGTAGTCAAGGAGAGAAAGACAAGTACTTAGCCTAAATCCTTCCAAGAGGACCCTTGTTTGGCTGGAGGCACCTGCATTGCTCCTGACCTCTACCTTTCTCCAGCTTCAGTGCCAACAGTCAGAGTTGTGTGGGAGGAGATGAAGAGGGACCATCTCCCAGGAGAATAGCTAAGGGACAGAAGACTAGGACAGAGAAACAAATGGAAGAAACAAGAGCACTTTGAAGAATTCCAAGTTGCTATGTCAAAGCAGGGCAATGGAACCCAAGCTCCTACTTCCTGTGAGTCACTGTCACTCATTTCTTTATCTTTTGGTGTGAAACAATCCTGACAGCTACCACACTAATAACCTGCTCAAACTCTCCCAAACATGAATCAACCCATACTAAAACCTCAAACTGGAAGTTTATACACTGCCAGTCAAGCCAGTAATAGTGCTCCTGAGACCACTGGGACCTCACTCATCTAGCATCTGTTACATACATGTCATGTGTTCTCTCTAATACCTTATTCCTGCTTCCTTCCTCTGCTCTTACAACAAACAGGTCAGAAGCCATGAGCACTCACACCTATTACATCTGTGTTCTACTCTGAACCAAGTGCCAACATTTAAAACATGACAGGTGCTCCTCCCAAAGACCCCAGTCTGGTGACTGTGGTAGGCAGTGAGCATGTCTTCCTTCAAAAGGTACATCTCCACTAATGTACTAAGGTCAGAAAAAGACCTGGCCCTGAATCATCTCTGTGTATCCCTAAGGCTCTCCAAATGCACCTGGGTTTCCAGAGATCACAAAATAAGATACCACCAAATTGCTACAGAAACACCCCATATGTCATCTGGAGATACCAAAAGTTACTCTTTTTACTCAAAGACTCCTGGATAAATAAAAATAAACTTTTAACCAATTTAAAATAGTAAGACCATGGTCAAAGTCAGCATAGCTGAAATATGACAATACATAATGCACATCCTGCTGGTGATCAAGCCCTAAAGCATCAGGGGAATAGGGAACAGACCTTCATCATCAGTCAACGATGTGCTCGCTTTTCTTTTCCTTCCAGATAGTCCTAGATCCTGAAACAGAATAAAAATCAAAAAGGTGAGATTTAACAACACAGGATAAGATGTCAAGGTGGAAGTGTCTATTTAACAGATGCCCACTGGAGAGCATCAAGGAATTTGCTGGGCAATCATGACATAAACACCAAGGAGAAGGAGTGAGGATACAGATCCTTAATTACTGTATACAACTTTATCCTCTCAAATTCGCAAATTCATATCCCAAGTGAAACTACAGCTATTTTAAGTGCCACTATATTTTTGTTGTTGTTGTTGTTGTTGTGTTTTTCAAAACAGGGTTTCTCTGTGTAGCCCTGGCTGTCCTGGAACTCACTCTGTAGGCCAGGTTAGCCTCAAACTCACAGAGATCCACCTATCTTTGCCTCCTGAGTGCTGGGATTAAAGGTGTGCACCACCACCACCCAATACCACTTTATTTTCAAAGTAGACTAATTTCATACCTTACTAACTTCTCTAGGAAATATAACAAGCCCACTCTTTGTGTCAGAGAGCAAAAATAACCCTGTACTTACCAGAGCATGTTCTGGTGATGTATCAAATACCTTTAATCTGGACTCTTTCCCTAAAGACACAAGAAATACAGTATTATCACCAAACCTGTGGCATGATGATGCTTTTTAACTAAGTACTGTCTACTTATCCAAGCTGAGTCCTATGGCTATCAACAATCAAAGACAGGGAGTACAAATTCCACCACCTCCCCTGCACAGTAAACCCATTCCTCTTAGTAACCCAGAACAACTGTTTTCATCTTGTGGTTCGTTCGTTCTTTCTTTCTTTCTTTCTTTCTTTCTTTCTTTCTTTCTTTCTTTTTTTAATGTTTTTTTTGAGTCAAGGTCTAGCTGAGTTCGGGCTGCCTTCAAATTCATACACCCCTGCCTCTACCTGCTAATTAAGCGTTGGGATTCAAATTAGTGCCACTTTGTCTAGCTCTCAGTTTACAATTCTACAACTTTAGTAATGGCCACCTCTCAGCCTGCTCCGTCACCAAAAATATAAGAGGTATGAGGGCTCCTGGAACATTCTAAGGACTAGAGAAGACAGTAAATGCCACTAATGTTGGTGTCTCACATGTACCTAAGTATTCAATTACTGGGAGAAAACGACTACAGAAATATCTCAGTAGTGCAAAGGGCAACCCAATTCCCAAAGCCCTATGCCTGACAGATAAATCAGTTGGTCTCTTTACTGTCCAGAAACAGGACTTCAATTAGGAAAACATTCAGAGTCGACCAACTTCGGGTTACTGACACATAGTAAAAAGAGCAAAGGAGCTGAGATGAAGAACTGAACTGTTGCTGGGCCTGGTGGTGTACACCTTTCATCCCAGCACCTAGGTGCTAGAAAACAATCTTTCCTCCTGAATTCAGGCCAACAAAGGCAACAGAGTGAGATCCTACCTTCTCCCCACAACACTCCTTTGTGTATGTGTGTATGTGTGTGTACACAAAATAAGACAAGCAGAACAAATGTATGCAAACGGTCTCCTGACCAATGAACTTTCTAGCCAAAACCAGGAAGGTGACACAATATAAAAATGTGAAGCCTGTGTGTACATATCCTATAAGTTAAATGCTAGGCCTTACAAATGTTATATCTAGGCCTCACAAATCTCTACATCTGAGATTCATTAAGACTAGCTTTAAAAGCTTGGTAAGATGGCTCAATGGGCAAAAACACCTACCATCAAGCCTGATAATCTAAGTCCAATCCCCAAAACAAATATGATGAAAAACAAACCAAGTCTCACAAATTATACTTAGACCTCCATAGGCATGTATTGGCACACATTCACCCATATATATACAAAATAAATAAATCTTTTAAAAATATTTTAAAATTATAGGAGGACCAGAAAGATGGGTCAGACAAGTAAATCCCCTTACTGCCCAGCCTGATGGTCTGAGTCTGATCCTTAGGACACACATGACAGGAGAGAACCACCTCTAGAAAGTTGTCCTCTGACCATCACACATGCCATGGTGCACATGTGTCTTCCCCCATCCCACACTAAATAAATAAACATAATAAAAAAGTTTCAATATCATACCTCTTCTGGAAACTTTCTGTAAATTTAAGGCTTTTTTCCTTTTCTCTTCTAATTCTACTTGTAGTTTTATTTCTACAACCTAAATATTAAAAAAAAGGATGAGTAAATAAGCAAGTCATTATGGATGTAAACTGTACAATTCTGCACAGAGCACATTAAACTCATACAAATAGCCAACCTCATTCACAATACTTAAGGAAAAAAAAAACTCAGTTTGGTGCTCTCCTCTTTATTTTGTATCCTAGTCTACCCTGCTCAAATTCTATTAGGCAGTAAAAATCTCAGTTCTTAAGAAAGTGTGTAGATGGGAGTAGATATCCTGAGACATTGCCTTTCACAGCCAAAGCACACTAAGAACTACTTGACAGGCCTTCACTACATTTTCATTTCAAAGCTGCCACAGCTACAAAGGTAAACAAAACGAAGTGGTCAGAACGGGATCATCCTAAACCTTGTAAAAGACTAACAAACACAGAGTGGCCAGTGAGCACAAAGCCTCTGGGTCCACACACATGAATGCTGAAGCTCCTGAGACTCTGTCCCCTGGCACACAGCCTCACAGTTTGGACACACGTGATTTTCTTTTTAGATCCTACTAATTCCAGCATTTACCTGTTCAATGTTTGACCAAAAACATTCTATTTCGCGGGCAGTGGTGGCAGCGATGCGTCTCAGTCTGCTCTGCTCTGCCTTCTGCCCTCTTTCCTCACCAAGTTTCTTTTCCTCATGATGACGGGCTACAGTTCTGACAAGCTGGGGAAGAAAAGTTAAACAGTTTGTTGTACCCAGGCTGGCAAGATGGGTCAGCAAGTAGAGACACTTGGTACCAAGCTTAACAAGTTGAGATTGATTCCAAGGAAAGAGTCAACTCCCAAAAGTTGTTCCCTGACCTCCAAATGAATGTGCGTACCTATGTGAGAAAATAAAGAGTGGGGGGATCATTTTTATTGAGCTCTATGCTGTGCGAAGAGAAAAGGGAAATGGGGGGGTGGAATTAAGACTTCTCAGCCTAGCCTAGCCTAGCCTAGCAGTAGTGGAGCATATCTTTAATCCCAGCACTCAGGAGGCAGAGGCAGGAGGCTCACAATTTCAAGACCAGCCTGCTACACAAAGAGTAGCCATACCACAAAAAACAAAGCCGCACATAATTCACTGATAGGCGCCTCCTAGTCTTAGGTCCGCTAGGTGAAACCATGGCTCCAAGCAAATACACACTGCCATTGTTTTACCTGACTTTCTACAGCTGTGTCTTACTATTTACATCTGTTTTTCTCACATATGAAACACTATATGACACTACAACCTTTTTCCCTGTTTCATGTGATTAATATCTTCACATTCAACAAATACAAACAACATGCCTAATGGGCCATTGAGTATTTCATTGCATAAATGCAGCTAAACGTTCCTACATATGGAAATTGTTGAGTTGAGATAACTCACATTTCTCCCTAAACAAATAATGTTTATTTTCTTATTTTTGAGGTAGGGTTTTGCTGACAAGTTCTGTGGGATTTTTTGGTTTTTGTTTTTGTTTTTTTTAACAGCAGAGTAAGTGTGTGCATATGTAGATAGGTGCATGTGAATGTTAATACTCTAAAATATGGGACACTTCATGAATCTGAGTGTCATTCTTGCACAGGGCCATAATAATCTCTGTATTTTATTATATGTGCTACTGAAGCAAGTAATAATTGTTTATTCTATTTTTCCTTTTTGGTTTTTGAGATGGTTTCTCTGTGTAACAGCCCTGTCTGTCCTGGAACCCGCTTTGTAAGCCACAATGTCTCCAAACTCTGCCTTCTGAATACTGGGCTTAAAGGTGTACAATAGCCAATAGGCAAGAATTTTTTAAAATTATTTTTATGTGTATGAGTATTTTACTTGCCTATATATGCAGTGCCTAAGGAGGCAAGAAAACATCAGATCCCTGGAAATAAATTATAAACAGTTATGAACCACCATGAGGGTGGGTGCTGGAAATCAAACTAGGGTCCTCTGAAAGAGCAACCAGTACTTTTAGTATACCTGAGTTATCAGCACCAAAACTGACTTTTTTTTTTGTTTGTTTTTTGTTTTGTTTTGTTTTGTTTTTCAAGACAGGGTTTCTCTGTAGTTTCAGAGCCTGTCCTGGAACTCACTCTTTAGACCAGACTGGCCTGAACTCACATAGCTCCACCTGCCTCTGCCTCCCTTCCTGGTGCTGAGATTAGAGGCTTGTGTCAGCACCGCCTGGCTCCTTTTTGTTGTTAAGATGTTTATGTATATACCTTTTTTGTTGTTTTTGGCAAAGTCTCAGATTGGTCTCAAATGTGCTATGAGCCAAAGATGATCTTGAACTTCTTATTCTCCTACCTCCACCACCCAAGTCTTAGAATTCCAAATTACAAGTGTATACCACCACACCTGTGTTATAAATGCTGGCAATCAAACCCAATAACTTCAGGCATGTTAGACAAACACTCTGCCAAGTGAACTACATCTCAATCTGAAGATTTCAATTTATTTTAGGAGACAAGGTTTAACTATATAGCTCTGGCTGACCTTAAACTCACAAAATAGATCAGGCTGGCTTTGAAGTCACGGAGTTCTACCTGCCTCTGCCTCCCAAGAACAGGGATTAAGGTTGTGACCCACCATATCTGGCTTAAGATTTTACTTTAAAGAATTTTTTTCATGTGCTTGTATGTTTTCCCTGAATGTATATATGTGTACCTTGTGTGTGCCTGTTACCCTCAGAGCCAGAGGAAAGTGTCAGAATCCCTGGAACTTGAGTTATAGATGGTTTGGGAACTGAATCCAAGTCCTCCAAAAGAGCAACAAATGCTCTTAACCACTGAACCATCTCTCCAAACCAAAATTCTATTTTTAGATATCATTCTGTGTTCCCAATGAAAATACTCCATGTACTTTCCAGTATCAGCTCCAAAAGTAACTCATTCAACACAGAGCACATACCAATAATCACTGTTTACCTGAGATAGTAAAAGCACTCAACTACAATGACACCAGGCACAAGTGTCTCACCAATACTCTCATGGCTTCCTTGAAAGCTCTCCTTGAAGCTGATGTTTGTTTCTCCCTGTCCCAGTGAGAAGGAAGGGTAGATGTAGGCTTAATGTGCAGAGCTGACCCCTCACTAATGTCTATGAATTCTGTGCTGTTCTTTAGCCTACCTACCCTACCCCACCAGCCAGTACCTCCTGAGTGCTAGGAATAAGGTCATGTAACACCACCATTTAAGGTATGTGCCTGGCTCACTTACAGCAATTTAAATCTCAACTACCCCAAAAGGCACAAAGCATGTTTCAAACCTACCTTCTTAGCAGCAGCCAACTTCCACCTCCGTTCCTGGGCAAAGTCTGTGGCCATCCACTGCATCTCTTCCAGCAGGTAGTCCCAATGAGATTTAGGGCGTGGAGCTTCTTGAAGCTTTGGCAGCCGCCTTAGGGACCACAAGCCTTCCTTCCTTAAATCTGCTATTCTCTGATGGATCTGGTTTTCCTATAAGGAACATGGATGTGGGGGGTAAGGGTCAGCATGTAATTAAATGTACTTTGCTAAACCCTACTGTGTCAAGCTCAGGAACTGAAAGAGAGAGACTCCGTTCAAGGTAAGTGTTCACACAGGTTAAGAGGCTCTAGAAGAAAACCATAGAGTCAGATTCTCTCAGACACATTCAAGAAAGCCAAGCAGTAGTGATCCTGCTGTCTCTAAAGAGCAAAGTAAAATGGCCCAGATGTAAACTCTGTAGTAAAGCAACAACCTAGCATCCCAAGGCCCTGGGTTCAAGCCCCTAGAGCCACCAGAAAAAGAAGAAAAAAGTTAGAATGAAACCAAAAAGACCAATGTTTACACCAAAAAATCAAAGTGTGTACAAGGGAAACAACAATGCCAAGAATTTGCTTTACAACAACCAGGAAGAAAGGGAAAAAAAAATCAATGAAGACTAGCCACAGAGCTAACATCAAACTAGACAAAGAGAAGCACTTAGTTTATGTCAATCAAATATAATGTGTACTTCTTTAAACTCCTGATAAAACTGAACAAAACAGTCCTCCAACAAGAACTAAGTACTACGTGCTGGGCAATGCCTCTTGAGGATATGGCCCCAGCCACTCCTGCCTGACTCCCACCTTCAGCCATGACTGGACAAAAATCAGTCTACCATGGTCAACTTCACCACAAGTCTACTTTGTGCAGAAAAGACTGCATTATTTAGTCCCAGTCCTGGTTTCTAATGATCATAAACCAAGTACTCAGTTCTAAACTATCACAGCCTTTAAATAATGAAATATATATCACAAACCAGAATACAAGCTGAATTCTGGCTATTTTGTATGATGACATAAGTCTTTATTTTGTTCAGTTACTCTCTTAGTCAAGCTGGGAGCAAGATCTCCCAAACCCAGGCTGGCCTAGAAAACAAGAAGATTCCCCCAAACAAATAGGCTCTGTACTTGCCTAGGCACACTTACCAGTGTTATTTGTTCGGCCAGCTTATCCTGAGAACCATCCTGGGATGAGGCTGCATTCTGAGCAGGACTCTGCGGCTTGGGGGGAGCTGACACTGCTGCCCCTGGAGACCGGGAAGTGATGGGAGACAGAGCCTTGCTGGTAGCAGTAGAGGGTCTGTTCACTGGTGAAGAACGAGCAGAGGAGGGTCCAGGGCCTGAGCCACTCACAGGTACAAGGGATGAGGAAGAGGAGGAAGTGGGCAGAGACCGCTGGCAGGGCTGGGCAGAGTCCAGGGGGGGCCTGGTCGATGCCACTGTCTAGTGGGCAGAAGACAAGTGAATCAGGACAAGGCTTCCACAGGTTCAGAGTGCCCAAACGGCAGAGAACTCCGTCAACTCAAGCCAGCAGGCAGTGCCTTCCTCTCTATGGCAACACATGCACACAAAATTAATCCCATCACAAACCACAACTTGGAACCACAGGCTAGATGATGTCCAAAGATTAAATTGTTGTACTGCAAAGAACCTAACAAAAGCTCCATTATAAATTAATTGTACTTTAGTACCTTGGTATATTATCTCAGAGCTCATGGAAGCTTTCCTCTTCTTCAGGTTTTTTCTCTTACTTTTAAAAGGTAATTTAATTTTTTTCCCTTTTAAAAAAAAACCTTGATTATAAAGCCTAAGCAGGCCTTAAACTGTATCTTCCTGCTTCAGCCTTCTGAGGACTGGGGTTACAGATACGCACCATCATATGCAGGATTAATTCCTTGCATTTTTGGAAGGTGGTGCTGTTTTCTTAATTTCTTGTAATAATTTTGGGTCTGATTGGCAAGTTTTATTTTTTCATTTATGCAGAACTAAAATTTGTATTATGTAAGGAAGGAAAGGCAGCTGCTTTGATCATGAAGGCACAAAAAAGGAAGTTGGATAAAAGCCACAGGACTGAGCATTGATCACTCGCTGCTCACTGGTTGAATATACAATGTGACCCGGTACCTCACACCCCTGTGGCCATGCTTTCCCCGTCATAATAAGATGTACCCTTAAACCATGAGCCAGAAATCCCTTCATCCCTCAATTTAAAGTAAAATAAAAACCACACAAGACTGTTTTAGCTATAGAAAGATGAGTAATACAATGCTAAACTAGATTTTTATTTGTGTTATATTTTCTGTTTTTAAATTGTTTATTTCTTTTTTTTAAAGATTTCTTTTTTATTATATATACAATATTCTGCCTGCATGCAACCCTGTGGGCCAGAAGAGGGCACCAGATCTCATTACAGATGGTTGTGAGCCACCATGTGGTTGCTGGGAATTGAACTCAGGATCCCTGGAAGAGCAGACAGTGCTCTTATCCTCTGAGCCCTCTCGCCAGCGTCTTGTGTTATATTTTCATGTAACAATATAACTCAAATGTCAAAAGAGCTTATTATTTTTATGTATACTATTTAGAGACAAGATCTCAATATTGTAGCTTAAGCTGTACTTGAACTCGCCATTCTCCTGCCTCAACTTCTGGAGTGCCAGGATTATAGGCCAGTGCCACCAAGTCCCAGCTTGGTTTCTTGCATCTTTTTAACAAATCCATGTATGTCTCTTATTGCAGGAATGCTAGAGAGATAGGAAACCTTTCTGTACTGCCCAGAAGCCATTCTCACAAAAGGGGCCTCAACCCCAACAAGTCTGTGTGAAGTTCTCCTAGGAGCCCAAAGAGGAGGTCACTTAGAAAGAGGTGAAGGGCAAGGACAGATTGGCAGGAAGGCCAGTCAGGCCCAACATCTTAAGATGTTAACAATAACTCCCACAGCAGGTGTCTACCTCAAAGGCCCAGAAGTCACAGTAGGTACATACACAAAGAAATAAAGCTTTATTCGAGTATAGTCACCTCATAAATTATCTGGAGCTATGTTTTCAGGAACAAAGCTAAGGGACCGACAGAGCAGAATGGCCTGCAAAGCCAAAAAATTCTCCTATAGCCCTTTACAGAAAACAGGGGCTAATCCCAGCCCAACACATCGGAAACAAGGGTCTTCTCCCACCAAACTGAAGATTGACCCGTGGGCCTCAGACAAGCTAGGCAACAGTCTACTTAACTTTCTTTTCACTTTTGCAACGGGATCTAAGTTGGCCAAGACAGCCTTGAACATGCAATCATCCTACCTCAACCTCCCAAGTAGCTGGGATTACAGACCTGTGTTACAAGGTATAACTAGTAATGAGTTTTTATAGATTTATGGTTTCTTTTTTTTAAGATTTTAAATTATTTGCATGTGTATGTGTTTCTGTGTGGGTATGTATGCACACTTGGGTATAGGGAAGACCCTTGGAAGTCACAAGAGGATGTCAGAAACCCTGGGACTGGTCTTACAAGTGGTCAAAAATTACCCAGTGTGGATGCTGGGAACTGAACTCAGGCCCTCTGCAAGAATAGTAGTATGTGCTCTTAGGCACTGAGTCATCTCTCCAACCCTGGACAGTTTCTTAAAAGCCATTTACCATAGCTGATCCTTTTTTGTTTGTTTGTTTGCTTTTGTTGTTGTTATTTTTTCCAGACAGGGTTTCTCTGTGTAGCATTGGATGTCCTGGAATACCCTCTGTAGACCAGGCTGTCCTAGCTGATCCACTTAACAACAAAGGCAGGAAACAAAGGTAAAAACCACAATGCTGCTCTCTAAGTGAGAACTGTGGCTGCAAAAGAAGGATGATCACTCTCTTGAAAGCAAAGCCATGGGGAGCCTGGTGTAATGGTGTGCGCCTTTAATCCCAGCATTTAGGAGAGGGAGGCAGGTGAGTTCAAGGCCAGCCCAGTCTACTGAGTGAGTTCCAGTACACCAGGCTGGAACCCTGTCTTAGAGGGGGGGAAAAAAGAGAAAGCCATGGGGACAGAGTCTAGTGGTCCTGGGGGCAATCACTTTCCTTCCCTAACCAAGTGTGTGGGAAGTTTCCATACCTGCCTGCCTCAAAGCTCTAGAATAAGCCAAGATACTTGCCACTAAGATGATGACATGTCAAGTTTTTAACCTTATAGCTTGAACTTCTCATGAAATGGGAGTAGCAAATTCACTGCACAAAGTTGCTAGGTAGAGAAATTACCCCCAGTGACATTCCCACCACAGCACATGGTAGTCAGTATGGACTGTTCTTCCTTTTCTGTGTCCATGTTTAAAGCCTTTACTATAAATCCTAACTGGAACGTAAACTCTTCTGAGAAGGAAGCTCGCTCCCTTATTAATGAGAGAAGTGACAGCAAAGGGACCCAGTACTTGCTGACTCCCATCTATGCGCTAAAGCTGGTGTACCTGCCATGCTGCACAGTCTCACTGGACTTCAGGAATGGGAGAACGCACTCACAAACCCACACAGGTGTAAAGTCAGTGAGGAGAAGTGGCATCCTCCAAACTAGAACAGGCACAGTGCCATCACACTGGTGGAATTCATCATAGTAAAAAAAAAAAAAAAAAAAAAAAAAAAGGAAAAGAAGGCTGCAAAGGAGGAAGCCTAGCTGATGGTGAAGATCTCATGGCTTCACCCTTGAACAAAGCTAGAGTCAACTCTAAATTATCACTTCACTGATGTCTCTTTGGGTCAATCCCACAATTTTCAAAACTGGTAAAATTGATCACCACATGAGGTTTCCCAAAAGACCAAATGGGATGACAAATACAACATGCTCCAAGTATCATGAGACTTAACAGGTCGAGGCTCCTCTACTAAAAGCAACAGTAATAATGATTTTCTATTACTTTAATGATTGTTATACAGAGCCAAATAGAATTAATTTGCAACTGCTACAATAACCAACTGTGCTAAGGAAGGCAAGTAAAGCTGCTTCCAGGAATGTGCTGGTTCAGTGCAGACCATACTACCAAATACCTAAACTGCAGGCCATCTTTGCAGACGCTTCCTCTTTTCTTCTGCACCTCACTAGTCAAAACAGCCAATGTCCACAGAGTACCTGGGTCTGGGAAGAAAGCTGAGAGGTCTGCATCTGCGCTTTCCCGGTCATCGGAACATGAAGGGTCGGCTGGGCAGGCTGTGGAGAAGGAGCAGCAAGCTGGCTAGGCAGGGGAGCAGGGATGGGGGCATTCAGCTGTGGAGTCTTCACTGGGATTTGGAGCTGAGTTGGAGTTTCCACCATCTGTGACTGCTGTGAAAACTGTAAGGTGGAAGAGAGAGCTGTGGCTGGGACAGTAGCTGGGGGCAGCCTCGCAGGGAGCTGTGGTGGTGGGGTGTGCAAGCTGGCGGCATTCTGCACAGGAGGCCCTGTGGAAGGGTCGTACTGCTGTTGGCTCTGCTTCTGTCCAGTGAGTTGTGTAGCCTGAGGAGTTGGGGGCATCCCTCCTGCAAAATAAAAAAAATAAATAAAAGCCCAAAGCAATGATCTTAGTGCACAACAAGTGACTCACAAGGACTCAGACTGGACATCCTGCTGCTCACATGAGAACTGTTAACACTCAAAATGGTAGTGTCCTAGAGCAGACCTAAGGTCAGAATGAGCACACAAAGAAGGAAAGAATGCACCCAACTATTGCAAGTTAGTACTAAGCAAAACAAGCATCAAATAACCACAGGGCACCTGACAGCAGTAGCAATAAGGAACACAGAAATAAAATCACTTGGAAGTACAATGTGGAGATGTGTGACTCCCACTAGAAGAGCAAGAACCTATCACTAGGGGCTTTCTCATACTGAATTGACTGAGATGCAGAAACATGTCCCCACATGGGAAATTCTATGTCCAGTACAGTCCCTTAACTGCATGGTCCCAATCTGGGCCGGGCTCTAGGCTTTGGGCATTCCCTCATGACAAACTAAGAGTGCTGCTCTACTGCTGGGTCTTACCTTGGACTGTCGGCATTAACTGCTGCAGAGGGACTCCTGCATTCACCCCTGGATGCTGGAAAACTACCCCTGGATGACCCACTTCAAGACGAAGTCTCTTAGACTGCTCTAGAATAATTTTCAAGAAAGGTGTCGTTTCATGTAAAAATAAAACCACAGAAATAGTAGGAAAAAAACATATGTAAGTGTTTTTATAGTCTTTGAAAAGGGAATCCCTCCTACGCTATAAGGGACAAGACTGACACAGTTCCATTAAAAAATCTGAAAGTACAAAGAAAAGCATCATACAAAGGTCAAAGGACAAGCAACACATGACTGGCAGAGGCTCACTTCATCATTCTCAAAGCACTCACAAGTAACATGAGAAGTTTCAATGTCTAGGACAATTGACAGAGAACATGAATGGCAAGCCAGGCACAGATCCACAAATGGTTAATGAGCAGTAAAAGCTCCTGTGCAACCTTACTCAGGATCCAACATCCACATCAAAACAAGAGGTGTGACTTCACCCTTAGGTCAGACTACCAAAGATTAAAAGATTTATCAAAATAAGGAAAATGGACAGAGAGAGTCAAAAACTCTTGACAGCTATGGAACTGGACACGCAGGCAGTCTGAGAGCAGCACTACATGTCACTCTTCTGGACCTGGCAGCGCCTTCAAATCAGCTACCAGATATATCAAATAAACATTTCAGACTATATGTCAAGTCTCTGCTCATTCTGGCAGAAAATCAAAACAAAACCAAAACCAAAAAAGTGTACTAATAAACATGGAAGACTAGCAAAGACTGATAAAAGTCAGCCGTCTGCCGGGCGGTGGTGGTGCACGTCTTAATAATCCCAGCACTTAGTAAGCAAAGGCAGGCAGATCTCTGAGTTTAAGGCCAGCCTGGTCTACAAAGTGAGTTCCAGGACAGCCAAGGCTACACAGGGAAACCGTGTCTCAAAAAAGCCAAAAAAAAAAAAGTCAATTGTCCAAAGCCATGTGTAGTGTGGCACACACCTGTAAACCCAACATTGGAAAGCCAGAAGCGGGAGTTTTTCTCCAAGTTTAAGGACAGCCTGAGATACATGAAGAGTTCCAGGCCAGTCAGATCTCATGATATAGTATTTTTGAAAAAAAAAAAAAAAATTCATCCACATAGTGAAACATGGTGCAGATAATAGAAGATTCAGATGCACTGACTGGGAAAGTGACCCAGTAAGGTCATTATTTTTTTTTTTAAAGTAACTCTATCTTTGTGTTTATGTCTTAGGTTTTTTTTCAGAATAACTCATATGTATAAAATTTTAGGTATATACAGAAGACTGTCTGTGATAATCACAACATACTGACAGCAACCCCCTGCTGGGACTGCAGAAGAAGCAGGCATCAAGGTAGAGGCAGCTATGTGTCACCTTCTGAACTACCTGTGCCTCTCACATTAAAAAGAGAAAAAAGTGCCAGGCAGTGGTGGCACACACTGTTAATCCCAGCACTAGTGAGGCAGGGGCAGGAGGATTTCTATGAATTTCAGGCCAGCCAATGCTACATTGAGAAACCCTGTCTTTAAGAAAAAAATTTGAGGAGAGGGGGAAAAAGGGGCACGGTAATTTAAAAAATAGCTTCCAAAGGTAGTTATGCAGTTCCAACAGTGAGTCATACCGGCTGTTCAAGGGAAAGTAGATGTAATGTACAGAATTAATGAAGTTTCTAATTTCAATACAGATAAAAACTTATGCAAATATTTTAGCTGATAATAACCAAAAGAAAAATTAACTTAGAAAGTAGAAATTAAGTTCTTTAGAAACATGTGGCAACTAAACCACCACTGCATTGTTGGTCACGCCAGGCATACCTGTGGAGGGCATCACCTGCTGCCTCTTAAAGGGGTCGGCTTCTGTGGCACTGCCAGCCCCCACCACGAGACTCCCAGTCAGAGCTTGGTGCTGAAAAAAAAATGAAAAGCAGTAAGATTCTTATTGTTATAGCCATCAGAAGAACGACACACACTACACCACCATACCTATTCCAAACACTGACCTCTCTCCCTTTAATAAAGAGGCTGCTACTACCTACCCATCATCTTTAAACACACATATATAATGTACATTTATATATCAGAAATACTATAAGATTCTAACTTACCTCTTAGGAGAAAAAAAAGGACTGGTAAAGACCTATTATTCTGGTTTTAAATGGAATTTCAAATCATCACCAATCTACAAGCTTCAAAACTAGTTTTAACTACTGATTGACAACAAAAGAGTTGATGAAGACCTAGGAAACCTTAATTTTAGTTGTGAGGCTACAGCTTGGTTGACCTACATTCATACTAATGGCCCAATTTCACACCAAAAAATTAGTAACAAAGGGAAAAATACAGGTGCCTTCCTACTGGGGATCAAACCTAATAAACAACGATCTATCCGGAATCTTCAAGATGATGTTTTTTGATTACCACCCCATCTCTCTCTCTCTCTCTGCATATATATAAACACATATGTATGTAGCCATATATTTTTCATTTGCATATACTAATACACAGATGTGTGTCTACATACATATCTGTGTATGTGTATACAAATGAAATATATGTTAGTTAAATAAGGCTTAAATAAAGCAGAAGAACTCAATCTGTATGAGTTTTATGGTTTCAACTAGGTGCATTTGACATTCTAGAAAAGGCAGAACTATGAGGACACAAAATAGTCAGTTACAAAGAGTGGGTGGGAGGGATGGGTAGAACACAGCACATTTTATATGATCATGGCAGTCTAAACCTGTAATTAGCACTGAAACAAGAGGAAGCCCTAGTATACTACAAACTCTGGATGACAATAATGTCCACATAGGATCAGTTAAACAAGTGAACCACTGTGGGCAATGTCGACAGAAATCAGGTTACACATGTGGGAAGACAGAGAAAAGGGGAATTTGGATAATCTCTGTACCTTATTTCTGTTCTGCTATAAACCAAAAGCTGAGCTAAAATAGTCAGGCTTGGTGTACACATCTTTAATCCTAGCAATCAGAAGGCAGAGGCAGGTAGATCACTGTGAGTTAATGCCAGCCTACTCTACATAGTGAGTTCTAGGCCAGCCAGGGATACACAGTGATACACAGTGAGGCCTTATTTAAAAACAATTTTTAGAGGACCTTTAAACCTAGGCGGAGTAACTCCTACCTATAACCCCAGCACTCAGGAAGCAGAAGCAAAAGGATCTCTCTAAGTTGGAGGCCAGCTAGGGATACATAACGAGACCCTCTCATTAAAAAAACAAAAAAAAAAAAAAACAAAAAAAAGATAAAAAACTATAGAAGCATAATTTCCTGAAAAGCTATTGACATATCACTTCACAAAAAGAGCAATGAGCTGAATCTTGGTCAGCAAAGACTTCTCCATCTGAGCACTGCCCCTGCCATCTCAGAACGTCCCTAACAGCAGCACTGCCCAGTAGATATAGGTCATGGGATTCATCTCTAAAAGATTTGGCTCTTCCAATTTAAACACCAAAGTTACGGGTGCTAATCAAAAGACTACGTGCATGACTACTGAACTAAGTGCCTCGAGGCCTAGAAAGAGACAGGGTTTGGCCCCTGTAGCCCACACTACAGAGTATAGGTTCACCAATAACAGGTGGCACAGTGAACACAGAGGTGCCCTGTTCATATTTAATGAATGATAGGCAGAAGATAGAGAGCAGGAGACAGAGTGTGCTGGCTAGTCTCATGTCAACTTAACACAAGCTAGAGTTATCTGAAAGGAGGGAACCTCAATTAAGAAATGCATCTATAGAAGAGCAGTAGTGGTACAGGCCTTTAATCACAGAACCTGAAAGGCAGAAGCAGGCTGATCTCTGAGTTCCAGGACAGCCAGAGCTGTTATACAAAGAAACACTGTCTTGAAAAACCAAAAAAAGGAAAAAAAAAAAAGAAGAGGAAGAAAGAAAGGAAGGAAGGAAGGAAGGAAGGAAGGAAGGAAGGAAGGAAGGAAGGAAGGAGGGAAAGAAGGAAGGAAGGCAGGCAGTCAGGCAGGCAGGGAGAGAGGGAGGGAGGCCTTTGTAAATCCAGCAGTAACTAAAATTTAAAAAAAAAAAAACAGATCTAGTAGCTGTAAGGTTTTTTTCTTAATTAGTGATTGACGGGGAGGGCCCAGCCCACTGTGGGTGATGCCATCCCTGGGTTGGTGATACTGGGTTCTGTAAGAAACCAGGCTGAACAGGTCACGAGGAGCAAGCCAGTAAGTAACACCTTCCAAGGTCTCTGCAATCAATCCCAGCATCCAGGCTCCTGTCCTGTTTAAAGTTTCTATCCTGACTTCCTTCAGTAATGGACTACAATGTGGAAGTGTAAGCCAAATAAACCCCTTCCTCCTCAATTTGCTTTTTGGTCATAGTGTTTCATTGAAGCAATAGAAATCCTAACTAAGACAAAGAGGAAAGAAATAAAAGAATGATCTGAAAAATCAAAACATGTTAACAATGGCTTCTCTGTGAATGGGATTATAGATAACTTGTAATTCATGTATGTGCACTTTTCTTAGTTTTCCAAATACTGTGAAATAAATGAGAATCACATTTATTCTTTAGTAAAAAGATAAATGGCTTACATCCAGGAGCGACTAAGTACTCTCTATTAGATGAAACATTTTCCAAATGACCATAGCTCCAGGTGAAACACAAGAACAAAGAAGAGGTAGCAGGTGATAGAGAAGGAAAAGAAGTCTCTCAAGTTTCCCAAAGTTGGGCTGGAGAGACAGCTCAGAGGTTAAGAGCACTGACTGCTCTTCCAGAGATCCTGAGTTCAATTCCCAGCAACCACATGGTGGCTCACAGTCATCTATAATGAGATCTGGTGCCCTCTTCTGGCATATAAACATACATGGAAGGGATGTTGTATACATAATAAATAAATCTTAAAAAAATTTTAAAAAAAAAAAGTTTCCCAAAGTTGGCAGGTGGCATGAAGGCGGTCCCCAAGCTACACTCAGTGGAAGGAGGACAGGGAGAGCAGAGACTGCTGGACATAGGAGCCCTGTTTACACTAGCTAGGTCTGACTGGCAGATACTAGGAGTCTGACTGACCACCAACCACATTTAAAAAGGCAGCATACAAAGGTCAAGATAAAAAACTAAACAATTTAGTGCCACCTGCCTTAAAGGAGAGCAAAATGTGCAGCTGCAACGCAGTAGCCAGGCATGGTAGACCACAGTCCTAATACTCAGGAGAGTGAGGCAGGGGGACTGCAAATACAAGGCCAACCGGAACTGCATGAAGAAACCCTGTCTTGGTTTTTTTGTTTTTCTAGACAAGGTTTCTCTGTGTGGCCTTAGTTATCCTGGAACTTGCTTTGTAGACCTGGCTGAAAACTCTGTTGTTTAAAAAAAAAAAAAAAGTCAGGCACACACCTTTAATCCCAGTACTTGGGAAGCAGAGACAAGTGGATCTCAGTGAATTCAATACCAACCTGATCTACAGAGTGAGTTCCAGGACAGCCAGGGCTGTTACACAGAGAAACCCTGTCTTTTAAAAAAAAAAGTTAGTTATGAAGCAGTAAGATGACTCAGCAGGTGACGATGCTTACCACCTGGGTTGGATCCCTGATACATACATGGGAGAAGGGGAGAAATCAAGTTCCCTAGGTTGTTCTCTGAACTACGTACTTATGCCATGTACTGTACTCCCACACATACATGTGTATGTGCTTGTACACACATACACAATCAATCAGTCAGTCAATAATGTAGCTTACAGAGAACCTAACTCAAAATAATTGCTGCCTATACAAGGAGAGAAAGACTTAACATCAGCAGGAACCTGAAGCTTCTAAGTCAAATTTCTCAGTTTTAAATAAGTAATGAAGTGGCTAAATGGCTAGACCACAGCTTCTAAGACTGATGCTGACACTAAAGGTAGAATGGGGACAAGGAAGAAGAAAGAAACCTTTCTGAGTACGTTTAAAAACATATCTATTAGTGGTAGAGACTCAGTAACCTCTCATCTCTTAATTCAAAGTTTTCTGACACCAGGATTTGGTATGGACAACACAAATACAAAGCCTACCTAAGTCTTCTTTTCAAAAGTATGTACAGTGGGGCTGGAGGGATGTCTCCATGGTTAAAAGCATTTTCTGTTCTTGTAGAGGACCAGCATTTGGGTCCCAGCACCTACAAGGTGGCTAACAAGCTCTAGTCTCAGTGATTCCAATGCTCTCTTCTGTTCTCACAAGCACCAGAATGAATATGATACACATACATAAATACATGCAAGCAAAACACTCATGTGTATAAAATAAAAATCTTTAAAAACAAAAAGAGCTAGACTTGGTGACACAGCCTTTTAAAAATCTCAGCACTTGGGAGGCAGTCTACGAGTCTGTGTAAACCATGTTTACACAGTGAGACCTGACTCAAAAAAAAGGAAAAATAATAATAAAATTCATTTTTAAAAAACTATGTACAGGGGGCTGGAGAGATGGCTCAGCGGTTAAGAGCATTGCCTGCTCTTCCAAAGGTCCTGAGTTCAATTCCCAGCAACCACATGGTGGCTCACAACCATCTATAATGATGGTCTGGTGCCCTCTTCTGGCCAGCAGGCATACACACAGACAGAATATTGTATACATAATAAATAAATAAATATTTTTTAAAAAACTATGTACAATAAAACAGGTTATGATCCCATTTCACAACCACATCCATTCCAGCTCACAACCATCTGTATTGCCCTCTTCTGGCCTGCAGAAATACATACAGGCAAAACACTGTGTACATAATAAATAAATAAATCTTTTTTAAAATCCCATTCATGCTTAGTAAACTTTCAATTATACACATAAAAATATGAACACATTCATAATATAATACAGAAAACAACGGCTGGGGTAGGGTACCTAATACTGCAAAGGTGGTCACATAGAACTACTCCACATCAAGAGAGCAGTAAGACCCTCCTCAGCAGCTCTGGAAATGACTGGGTTACAGAAAGCTTGAGATCTGTATTCTAGTAACACAACATTAGCTGCAAACAACAAAATCTATCCTGAGATTCTTTTTAGAATGCTTAGTGTAGCATAAGGACAACATATATGAGAACAGGAGACTGACATATTCTGGTATATCCATCAATATCCTTGGCTAAACATGATGTAGCATATGTCAGGCCCTATAAGCTAACCCTCTCTGACTCACAAATGCTACACTCCTAAGAGTACTTTCCTAGCGGGAACAGAAAGTCCAAACCTGAACGCCAGCTGAATGAACTACAGCTCTCAAACTGATGGAATATGAGCAACTGCTTATAAGCACTACCATGAAGGAGCAAGCCATGTGGTGGTATACTGTAATGCTAGCAGTTTGGAAGCATTGGATGCTGCAGTTCAAGGTCAGTTGTTCTGACTCCCACATGTTCATGTGACTTTAATTAATCATATCATTTAAATGGGTATCAAATATTGAATAACCCATTCCAATTTTCTGTATATTTTAATTTTTAAAATATACCACTGAAAAGGAAAATTAAGAAAGTCACTGCATAGCATTAACATACCATTAATAGGACTGAGGATGTGGTTCAAAGTGTACAAACCTAAATGGCCTGAGCCTGCTCCCCATAATCCACAGAAAAAGTAGGATACAGTGGTGTCCATCTGTAATCCCAGCATTTCCATGGTGAGATGAGAGGTGACCATAAAGTGGTGCACACCTTTAATCCCAGGACTAGGAGGACAGAAGCAGGGATCCAGGCCCAGCCTAGTTTATATAACAAGTTTCAGACTAGACAGGTTACACAGTAAAACCTTATCTCAAAAAAAGAAAAGAAAAGTTGTCCTCTGACCTACACACACACACACACACACACACACACACACACACACACACACACTGAATAACAGATTTATTAAAGAGCTAGGCTGGCGTGGTGGCTCATGCCTTTAATTTAATCCCAGGACTTGGGAAGTAGACATAGTTTAAAGCGTAGACTAAGCTAGCCTCAAATTTGCAACAATGCCCCTGCCTCCTGATTCCTAAGTGCTAGAATTACAGAAATGAACCAGCACACATAGCACAGTAGATGAATCTTAAACATTCTGTGCCATGAAGGGATAGGGACACATCAAAGTTACACTAGAGCCAGCTTGAACAGACCTCAGGCAGTCAATTACAAATATCCTAAGAATCAAAATAAATGAGAGCTGTGGAAAGGGGTTGGATAGATGTTTGGCAAGAAAAGACTTCAGGGTGAAAAAAGCAGACACAGTGACCATCATGTGGGTTATACCAGAGTGTGAGCCTGTTAACACTCAACAAGCTCTTCACACTGACATAAAGTATTCCACAATTTAGACTCAAGAGAAATCACAAATCACATTAATAAACATAGAAGCATCACCTGACAAAATTCAATATCCACTGATGAAGGGAATTTCCCAAGCCTGAGAAAAGACAACTACAAACTGACGGCTCCCACCTTCATCCTACAGAGGAGGACCTAAGAACAACACTGTCTGGGTTTCCACTACTATAAGACACTACCACACTCAAGTCCTGATCAGTACAGCGTAGCAGTGCAAAGAATAAAGAAAGAATTAAGACTCCAGGCTAGAGAGATGATGCAGTGGCTAAGCGCACTGACTGCTTTTCCAGAGGACTGGGGTTCAATTCCCAACACCTCTATGGCGGCTCATAACCATCTGAACTCCAGTTCCAGGGAGATCTGATGCCCTCTTCTGACCTTTATGGCCACTGCATGCACATGGTACACAGACACACATGCAGGCAAAACACATAAAATAAACCTTAAAAAGAATTAGAAAGAGTAAAATTTTCTATTTGTAGACATGATTCTCTATGCATAAAACCCCATGACATCTATAACAAAGTTCTAAAAACGAATGAGTTTAGCAAGGATGCAGAATATAGGTTAAAATAGCCAGCTGTATTTCTGTGTTTGCAATGAACAGCTGGGAACTGTTTTTATTTCTTTTTTTTTTTTAAGATTTATTTATTATGTGTACAGCATTCCTTCCATGTGTGCCCAGATGCCAGAAGGGGGCGCCAGGTCTCATTACAGATGGCTGTGAGCCACCATGTGGTTGCTGGGAATTGAACTCAGGACCTCTGGAAGAGCAGTCAGTGCTCTTAACCACTGAGCCATCTCTCCAGCCCCTAGGAACTGTTTTTAAATACGCTCTATAACAACCCTGGTATGTTTAAATATAAATCTATCAAGTTAGACGCAATATTAGCATGCTAAAAATTACAAAGCACCAATGAAGGGAACCAAAGACCTACTTCATGGAGAAGTGTCACATTCAAGAACTGAAGGACAGTACAATATGGTTCCTCCCTAACTGGTTTTAACAGAAGCAATGCAATCCTTGTCAGACCCAAGCAAAATATCAAGTCTATTCTGAAACCTATAGGAAAAGGGATAGGAAATACAAGGACCAAAACAAAACAACAAAGAAAATAGAACCAAGGTGAGAATTTATATGGTACCTGGGCCAGTGAGATGGCTCAGTGGGTCACAGTGTCTGTGACCAAGCCTGATGACCAAAACTGACAACCTAAACTCATTTTCGGGATTATGGTGGAAGAAAAGGACAGACTCTTACAAGTAACCTTCTGGTGTGCAAATGCCTGAATACAAACAGAGAAAGAGAGTCCTGACACTAGCACAATCAAACATCCATATGTAACAAACATCTGTCACACCACACAGATCTTTACTGAAATGGATTATAGGCCTAAATGTCAAATTACTGAACTTCTAGGCAGAAACACAGATCTCTATGACTTGAATTCTTAGAAATGATATCAGAAGTACAGTATGTTACTTCTCAGCCTTTTGGCTGAGATCAAGTACAAGCACTAACTATTAAAAAAATGTTATACGTCATCAAAATTTTAAATCATTGCTCTGCAAATGATAGTGAAGAAAAATGCACTGGGCGTTGGTGGTGCATGCTTTTAATCCCAGCACTTGGGAGGCAGAAGCAGACAGATCTCTGAGTTCAAAGCCAGCTTGGTCTACAAGAGCAAGTTCCAGGACAGGCTTCAAAGTTACCGAAAAGCCCTGTCTTGAAAACAAACAAACAAACCAAAACAAAACAAAAAAAAAAGAAAAAAAGAATGCAACTAACACTGTTGTACCAAAAATTTGATATCTGTATCATGCAAAAAGAAAACTTATTCAACAACAAACTAATAACTAAATGAAAAAGAAATGAGTAATATCTAACACTTCACCAAAAAGACCTCCAACAAACACAGAAAAGATACTCAAAATCATCAGGCTGAAAATTGTCTCATACCTGTCACTGCCTGGAGAAGGTCTATCGCTCAAACTGCAGTGCAGTGGGAGTGGGAACACAATTCTCACACTATTACTGAGAACACAAAACCACACAGAAAAAAAAGGTTTTGTCCTCGCCTATAAAACTGAGCATACACTCCACAGAGGACCCAATAATCTGACTGAGACTCACAGGTATTCATGTAGATGAAATGAGTGCCAATGTACACATAAAATGTTATCTGTAATTATAGCAGTTTTGTTTGTGAATCCCTAAAACAGAAATCTTCACTACCCATCAAAGACAAAAGGGTGAAACTGCTCTCTGAGGACACGGCCAGGAGACAACAATCTAACTTGTAAGCATAATGAGGCCAAAGAAACTTCTTAGTGCCTTAAGGGTTTGCAGAGAGCACGGGTACCTGCTCACAACCATCTAACTCCTGCTTCAAAAGATCTGCTGCCCTCTTCTGGTTGCCAGAGGCACAAGTGGCATATAGAAAATCAACCTAATAGAAATTTTTAAACATACCAGATTCTCCATGCTGAGAATGGAGAATGCCTGCCAAGAAGTAAGACAGATAAGAAGACAACCTGGGTATGCTTCCTTCCTCCTAGGAAAGAATGGGCTAAACCATCTCACTACAAACTTTGTGACCTTTGATTCAATAAAGTATGGAGAAAAATTAAGTTCTTTTCTCTAGTTTGGCCAAACTGTAAATAAATCTGCTTCACTTTACCAAGTTCTACTTCCTAATTTCTTTTGGAATACAGGGAACCTGTGAAGACAAGTTATGGACCAAGTATCAGGAAGCAGTATCAGTATTCAGCAACCAGAAGAAACCGCAAGCTGACCAGAAAGATACTCCGAGAGCACTTGTCAGAGGACATCAAAGGTCAGAACGTGTAAAAGTGCATAAAGGATTGTTCAGCAGAAACAAAACTTTTTTTAACAGTGTTGGGAAGTACACAACTCTACAGTTTTCAACATTCACACAACTACAGACCAAAGAAAAGTGAATGTTACTAAATGTTAAGTAAACCAACCAAAGAAGCACTTAAAGTGTCATGTAACTCACTGATTAAAATGAATGTATGTAACAAGAAGTGAATAGCTTGGGCTGGAGAGATGGCTCAGCGGTTAAGAGCATTGCCTGTTCTTCCAAAAGTCCTGAGTTCAATTCCCAGCAACCACATGGTGGCTTACAACCATCTGTAATGAGGTCTGGTGCCCTCTTCTGGCCTTCAGGCATACACACAGAAAGAATATTGTATACATAAATAAATAAATAAATATTTTTTTTAAAAAAAAGAAGTGAATAGCTAATAAATGCAGAAGGAATATGAGAAAGAGAAACCCCACTTAGAAGCTGATGTGGAAGAGGGAAAAGGGCCAGGAGTTCAAGGCTACATGGTGAGTTGAGACCAGCCTAGGTTACTTAAGACCTTATCTTTTTTTTTAAGACTTCTTTATTCTACAGAGAAACCCTGTCTCGAAAAACAAACAAAAAAAATTATTATGTATATAGTGTTCTGTCTGTATATATGTCTGCAGGCCAGAAGAGAGCACCAGATCTCATTACAGATGGCTGTGAGCCACTATGTGGGTGCTGGGAATTGAACTCAGATCCTCTGGAAGAGCATTCAGTGCTCTTAACCTCTGAGCCATCTCTCCAGCCCATTAAGACCTTATCTTTAAAAAACAAACAAACAAACAAACAAAAAACAAAAACAGCAAGTCTTAGTGATTCACAACTATAATCCTACCAACACTTGGGAGAAAGGTAAGGGAACTGCTGTAAATTTGAGGTCAGCCTGAGCTACAGAATAGGTTTCAAATAAGCCTGGGGTAGAGAAAAGCTCGGCCACAAAAAGAAAGATAAGAAGGAAAAGGCAAAAACAAACAAACTATTTAATTAAATCAAAAGGATTAAGGCAGACATGATGAGGCACACCCTTAATCCCAGTACTCAGGAGGCAGAGGCAGGAGAAGGAGAATCTCTGAGTTTGAGGCCAGCCTGGTCTATAAATCGAGTTCCAGGACAGCCAGGGCTGTCACACAAAGAAATCCTGTCTCAGAAAAAAAGAAAAAAAAGAAAGAAAGAAAGGAAGAAAAGGGAGAGACAGGGAGGGAATCCACTGTGGGTCTTTATACTAGTAACCAATTCAGAGTTATTTATCATTAGATAAATGTTTGAAATAGTGGGTTAGAGGACATTTACAAAATTTATATCCTTATCATTTACAGAAGGAAAATTCATGTCTATTGAACAGACCTGGTGAACACCACCTCAGATGCTTCAAGTTAACATCACCAGTCAGGACTAGGCAACACCATGGTCTGATGACATGCTACATTAAGATGGCACACTGTCATTACTGTAGCATTCCTTCAACATCTACCTGACTTAAACATGATCCTAGGGTATGTCGAGCAATCCCATACAACAGAACATTCCACAAAATAACTGGTCTGTGTGCTTCAAAACATCATCATCACAAAAGACCAAGAAACCAGTCTAGATTAAAGAAAGCTAGAGAGGCATAACAAGTAAGGAATATGGATCTCCTGGATGAGGTCCAGGGCTTGGGGAAAAACTATAAAGGATCTCTGGAGGACCAGTGATAGAATCTGAATTTCAACTTCCAGTCAAAGGCATTTCCTGACTTGGAGGACCTGCTCTTTTCTACTAGCTGAGCCATTTAGGGATAAGGGTCATAATTCCATATGGTACTGCAAATCGCAAGAATGAAATGCAAACAGCAGTGAATCACAAAAGCTACCAGGGCTGCCTGTATGACTATATATAATATATATGACTATAGCAACTTTCATGTTTGAAATTATATTAAAATTAAAAACAAAACAAAAATATCACCAAGGGAAAAAACTGCTTTCAGAAGCCAGCACACTCTCTCCAAAGCACCTAGAATTTAGCATATGTGTGAATCCCAGGATCACGAATGTATTCTGTTCTCCTCTACTAAGAAATCTCAGTTCTGATACCCTATAGGTGATTCGCACCAACATTTCTTCCAGCTAAGAAAAATACCTACTATGTCTTTTCCACTTTCTGTTTTGCACTGTTTTTCAAAATACAGGTAAAAGACACGAGAAAGAACAAACATTAAACACAGCACACAAGGAACCCTAAGCATACAGTAACAGGACTTTGAATAGTAGAGGACATGCACACTACAAGCTACCACCACATTGCAGGTTACAGAAAACAATGCAGTAAGGTCCATGTTGTCATTTATTCATGCAACAGAATTTCAGAACTGTATATGCAGAAAGACTTTTACTGTTCAAAATAAGAAACGGGCTCTGGAAAAAAAATGCCAAAGAGCAAATAGTAAATTGAAGGTTAAAATATCTGGATGAAAGAAACGTTTGGGATGAGACTACAATTTAGAACCATCAAAGAGTACCTGAAACAGTTGCTGCTGGGATGAAAAAGCAGCAGAAACATTTGGCGGAAGCTGGGTTGCTATAGCAACGGGAGTCCCAGTCTGCCCATCCTTGCCTGTCACAACCTTTACCTGAGAGAAATATTTTGAGAAAAAAAGGTAACATAATTTTTAAGACTGCTCAAAATTATTAGAATTTCATTGCTGACAGCTCACTAATTTTGGTGCTTAAAAACAGAGTGTTTTTTGCATTGAATTCTATAAAGGGACACTGAGCTAACTGACAGGTTCATAGCATAACAATCTAACAGCTGCCAATCTTCAGAATTCCAGTCTAGATCACAGGCAACATTTTAAATTCTGCAACTTCCAACTGTAAAATGAGAATGGCAGACACTCGGGTATCAGTGTCCCACAGCTGGTTTCTTGAAAGATCTGCACAGCTATAATGTTCTGTAGCCTACACTGATCACACAGCGAAATTGTCTTTAGCAGAAGCTGTGAGAGGTTGTGTTTCTTCAAAAGTACAGATAAGGAGGCACAGCTCACAGACAACATTGGTAACAGACACAAAGAAAACTCAGTTTCACTGTTCCATGGCACTAGTGGTGGTCTCCAAAATCGTTGAGACCGTCTAAATAACAAAAATGGTTCAGCCTACGATCAGTGTTGAAGAAGACACAGATGGCAAAGCCACACAGAAACATCCACAGATGTAGTGAGGACTCTGGAGCAAAGGCAAACTTTTGCTCACCAAAAGCAGGTTTCATTGTCAAAGGGCTGACAGCATTTTAAATTATTTTAGCTCTATCATAAAACAAAATAAGCTCCACCGACATAATAAACACTACACAAGACAAAGGCACAAAAGACAGTGCATCACAGTACAGGCCACTAAGACCCCAGCATACCTCAGAGAACTGCGGAACTGCTGTGCTGTTAGGGGGGATTTACTGTGCAGCATTCTAGAAACCCAAAAAACAAACTGTCTATAAAAGCTTCTGTCTCAAGTATCACTCCATAGATGATTTCAAAGTGTGAGCTTAAAATAAGATCTCACATCTAACACTACATCTAAAACCTAAAAAATAAAATTTCTTATAGTTGTTTGATATTATCTATACTTAAATTGTGAACAACCCACACAAAATACACCTAGTGACTTACTTGTTTAAAAACCTTGTTTTTATGGACAGACCTACATAAACATATAGTGAAACCAGGAAGCCAGGGGAGAAGAACTAAGCCTCACTGAACCAGGAGAACCTTTCCTGTGGGTTGCCAGAGGACTGCCAACAGTGTCATGTTGGCCAAGGACCACATACACAGAAGTGAGAAGCCTAGATAGCACTAGCTGAGCTCTCTGCCCAGGATGGGTTCTGGTTCTCAGTGACAACACCTGACTCTGAGAAGGCATCAGTCACAAACACAGTCCATCTTCCCCACAGACAGCTAACTGAAGAGCTAGCTCTTCCTCTGCATGAAGGAAAAAGAAAAGCACACACTTTATTCCTCTTTGGATCCTATGCCACTCAAACCCTATATTACCCCATTACTCACACATTTTCAGTCTACTGTTGCACACCATCTATTTTGCTTTATATATAGCCTTTCAAGACTACTGAACTGTTGTCTTACCTCATCATTGATAACTTCAGATTTCTCTTCCTCTTCCTCTTCTTCCTCTTCCTCTTCAATATCCAAATCATTCTGCCTAAGATATGCTTGTAAAGGAGCATAATGCTTCTTTTTAAAAGCCAAGAAATCCATCATGTTGCCCTGAAGATGTTGCAAGAAGAACAGTTCAATTAAGTACTCCTTGAAGATCTCCTTAAGTGCCTCCATCTCCTTGTAGTGGTAGTCCAGGCACTGCTTTCTCATTTGTGCCATCTCCTGGGAGGCTGGAGGAATTTCCTCCAACTTCTTGGGAGCCTTCTTCATTCCTGAGCTTCCCATAGACGTGAGAGGCACACTGGAAAGGCCTGGAGGCATGGTGGTTCTGGATGGGCTGGTTGGCGGTGGTGGGGATGTCATCCCGAATGCCGAAGGCCCCCCAACACTGGGGAGCAGCACACCTGGTGTCCTCTCAAACCCCAGAGATCTGTTCAGTGGCTGCCCCTGAAGCACCTGCTGCTGTTGCTGTATCAACTGGCCCTGAATAATGCTGCTGATCTGAGGTGGCAGGCTGGCCGTGGTGATGTGGTTCGGGCTGGACAGAGGTTGCAATCCTGTGCCTCCTGCAGCTGCAGGGCTCTGAGGCCCCAGATGGTGGATGGTACCTCCTGACTGTGCATGAGGTTGGGAGAGTCTCCGTTCTCGGACAGTGATGGGAGCTCCTGAATGCTGGAGTTGAACTTGGGCTCCCTGGGCCATCTGGGTCAAACCTGGTGCCTCCTGAAATACAAAGTGACCACCACTTGAGGGGCTCAAGCTGATCTGCCTCACAAGCACACTGGCATCCACAAAGCCTCCAGTGGGGCTGCTGCTGCAAATGCCCAGTCCAGGGCCTGGGGCACCTGCACGAACATTCTGCAGGGCTTGCCCTGGCCCAGGGCTAGGCTGTGTGGGGCTCTGAGTCTGGACCTGCTGTGACAGGGGAGAAGTAACTTGAATGTATGATGGAGAGCCATGCTCAAAGCGCCTCTGCTGTGCACCAAACTGAAAACCTGGCGAGGTGGGGTTGGGCAGTGGCAGAGGGGCCAGTGTAATCTGCTGGTTTCCTCCTACAACAGAGCCAACATTCTGTAGTGTGATGTTCACATTTTGCCCAGCCACAGGACTTCTGCTCATTAGCTGCTGAATCTGGTACCCAGGGGATTGGGGTGCAGATGGGCTGGCTGATGGAGCGAAAGGCACTGCAGGCGATGGGGATAAGTTAGGATGGGCTGGCTGCTCCTCTTCACTCCCAGTGAAGGACCTAGACCTCTGTAGCTGATGCTGGACATTCTGAGAACCACTGCCATGGTGCATTATCACCTCCCTTTTCTATCCAATGTAATATTCCCCTGGAAAAAATAAAAATTAAAATCAAGACATTGGAGGCAAACACATTTGATTACCACTTAATAAAATTTCCACTCAGCAGCACTGAAATGATACTTGAACATATGTTACCATGGGTCTGATTCAAACTAGAGCTCTTTTCCTTCCTTTATATAAAAGAACAGGAGGCCACTTACAACTTATAACTCCCTTCCCCATCTCCTTTTCTCCACCCAAGATTCCAAAGGAAAGATGGTCAGGGAGGGAGGGTGCCCTAGCTCCTGCCTCATACAGAAGTAAAAAGCCAAGAAGTTGGTAAATCATTTAAGAAAGAACTATGAAATACAAACTATGGTACTACACAGCACATTCAGCACAAAGGGACAGTGGCTACTTTGTAAATGACCCTGTGAGGTCTGCCACAGTGATGTGGGATGCTCTTCTCTATGCTGTGAATATGTTTTATTACCACTAGTAAATAAAGAAGCTAATTTCGCCAATAGCCAGGCAGAATAGAGCCAGGCAGGAAATCCAAGCAGAGATAAAGGGGAAAAGGTGGAATCAGGCTAGAAGCTAGCAGTCACTGAGGAAGCAAGATGTGAGGTAAGAAGCCATGAGCCTTGTAGCAAAATATAAAATAAATGGGTTAATTTGGGTTAATTTTAAGTTATAAAAGCTAGTTAGAGCCGGGCGATGGTGGCGCACACCTTTAATCCCAGCATTCAGGAGGCAGAGGCAGAAGGATCTCTGTGAGTTCAAGGCCAGCCTGATTTATAAGAGCTAGCTCCAAAGCTACAGAGAAACCCTGTCTTGAAAACCCAAAAAAGAGCTAGTTAGTAATAAGCCTAAGCTAACAGGCCAAACAGTTTGTAATTAATATTAAGCCTCAGAATGGTTATTTGAGAACTGGAAGGTAGAAAAGAAACCTCTAGTTATACCACAGTACCAAAAAACCTTCCTCCTCTGTAAGTGGCTCAAAGTGGCTCTTGGGATTCACTAGTTTAGCCAGGGCTTATATGCTAAATAGCTACATCTGCCTCCCAAGAACAGACCAGAGTAGTTACACTGTTGATCCAAAGAAGCAAGCTGAGGGCAAAGAATATGTTCCCATTAAGAAACCACTAGTCGCTTCAAGCTCAAGTCAACACTGTCATCTTCTTGGTGAGGAAAGCACAACAGGTGACGACTATACATGACTTCAATGAGTGGCAGTCTCCCAGTCAACCATGTATGGCAACCAAGTACAGTGTAACCAAAAAAAAAAAAAAGGCTAAGCTGAGAAGGCTACAGTGATGAAAGGGCAGAAGAGACTTGGGGAGGAAAGAAAGCTTTGGAAGAAACGAGAAGACAAAGCAGGAAAGCACAATTTAGGTGTCAGACCATTAAAGCTGCCCCTCAAGTCTGCCTATTCTCCACCATGGTGGACTGCAAAGAACTGGAGGCATCACAATCCCTGACTTCAAACTCTACTACAGAGCTGTAGTACTGAAAACAGCCTGGTACTAACATAAGAACAGACAGGAGAACCAATGGAACCGAATAGAAGACCCGGATATGGGGCTGGAGAGACGGCTCAGCAGTTAAGAGCACTGGCTGCTCTTCCAGAGGTCCTGAGTTCAATTCCCAGCAACCACATGGTGGCTCACACCATCTGTAATGAGATCTGGTGCCCTCCTCTGGCGTGTGGGCGTACACAGAGGCAGAATGTTGTATACATAATAAATAAATAAGGAGGAGGAGGAGGAAGAGGAGGAGGAGGAGACGATGACCCGGATATCAATCCACACATCTTCAAACACCTGTTCTTTGATAAAGAAGCAAAAAATATCAAATGGAAAAAAGAAAGCATATTTAACAAATGGTGATGCATTACTGGATATCAACATGTAGAAGAATGAAAATAGATCTATATCTATCACCATGCACAAAACTCAAGTCCAAATGTATCAAAGACCTCAATATAAGGCTAGCCACACTGAACCTTATAAAAGAGAAAATGGGAAGTATACTTGAACACATTGGCACAAAGAACCACTTCCTAAATATAACCCCAGCAGCACAGACATTGAGAAAAACTATTAATAAATGGGACATCCTGAAACTGAAAAGCTTCTGTAAAGCAAAGGGCTCGGTCTACAAGACAAAGGGCACGGTCTACAAGACAAAACGACAGCCTACAGAATGAGAAAAGATCTTCACTAACCCCACATCAGACAGAGGTCTAATCTCCAAAATATAAAGAACTCAAGAAATTGGACACCAAAAGATTACATAATCCAATATAAAAATGGAGTACAGACCTAAACAGAGAACTCTCAACAGAGGAATCTAAAATGGCTGAAGGACACTTAAGGAAATGCTCAACATCCTTAGTTATCAGAGAAATGCAAATCAAAACAACTCTGAGATTCCATCTTACACCTGTAAGAATGGCCAAGATCAAAAACACTGTTGACAACTTATGCTGGAAAGGTTGTGGGAAAAGGGTAATATTTCTGCATTGCTCGTGGGAGTGCAAGCTGGTACAACCCCTTTGGATATCAGTGTGGTGATTTCTCAGAAAATTAGGAAACAACCTTCCTCAAGACCCAGTAATGCCACTTTTGGGTATATATCCAAAGAATGCTCAATCGTGTCACAAGGATATTTGCTCAACTATGTTCATAGCAACTTTGTCTGTCATAGCCAGAACTTGGAAACAACCAAAATGCCCCTCGATCAAAGAATGGATAAAAAAAAAAAATGTGGTAAATTTACACCATGGAGTACTACACAGCAGAAAAAACTAATGACAGCTTGAATTTTGCAGGAAAATGGATGGAGCTAGAAAACATTATTTTGAGTGAGGTAACCCAGACACAGAAAGACAATTATCACATGTACTCACTCATAGGTGGTTTTTAAATATAAAGCAAAGAAAGCCAGCCTACAAACCACAATCCCAGAGAACTTAGACAACAATGAGGACACTAAGAGAGACTTACATAGATCTAATCTACATGGGAAGTAGAAAGTAGAAAAAGACAAGACCTCCTGAGTAAATTGGGAGCATGGGTACCTTGGGGGAGGATTGGGGGGTAGAGGCAGGGAGGGGAACAGAGAAAAATGTAGAGCTCAATAAATATCAAATGTAAAAAATATAAAAAAAGTATAAAAAAATACTGATTCTGATTGTTCTTTCAGAGGACCCAGGTTCAATTCCCAGCACCCACATGGCAGCTCACAACTGTCTCTAACTCCCCGACATCCTTGGCAAAACATCAATGCACATCAAATAAAAAGAAAGAAAAGAAGGAAAAACAAAACAAAATCCCAGAATGTCAAAATAACAAAACAAAGGAGCAGAAAGAGTTCCTCCACATACAGGAATCCATAATCTGGGTGTGGGGACCATGCCCATGATTCCAGCTATCAGGAGGCCAGAGCAAAGTGGCTGTGAATGCAAGGTAGCTCCAAAGACAGTGCCCCAGCTTCAGAAACAAAGTCAAGTAAAACAAGACACAAAACCAGCGGAGACAGAGATAAAAAGTTATAAAGACACATCGAGAAAACCCAAACTCATCAAAATGCATGTATCAAATAATTAAGCATTTTTGTCAGCTAAAGTTCTACACTAAATGTAGAAAACATAAAATAGAAATCCAGAAAATGTATCCTGAAGGAAATTCAATTTTGTAATCCCCAAAAACAATAAAGTTGTAACTGAGCAATAGCAGGATTTGAGAGGATTTCGGGTTAGGGAGATAGTTTAGTAGGTAAAGTACTTGCTGCACAAACAGGAGGACCTGACTTTCAAGTCCCAAGACCCATGTAAAAGCAGGACACAGCAGAACTTGTCTAATCCCCAGGCTCCTACACTGAAATGGGAAACAGACAGGAAAATGTCCAGGTCACAGGCCACCTAGCCTGGTATACATAGGTTTGAAAACACCCTATTTCAAACAAAGTAGAAGGCAAAACCAACACTAGACCACCTCTGACCATCACATGAGCATCCACACATATATACAAGAGAGCACACTCAGTGAGAGAACTCAGTGAGAGTCAGAACCCAGATGCAGATCAGTGGCATCTAGACTAAAACGGCCTTGTATCACCCAATCACTGAGATCCAGCTACACAAAACGTACTCCACTCTCTCCCAACAAAGTACCCTTACATTTCAAAACTCTCTTTCACACACAAATGTAGGTACCTTCACTGAGAACCCCAATGCTCAAGAACCCTCTCCATTCCCAAATAAGTCATTTGACAGACACCAAAAACTAATTAGCTCTACCTACAGGTGTTATAAACAACATTCAATGTTTAAGCATAAGGGTTAGGGATATCACTTAATGATTAAGTGTTTGCTTAGCATGTGCAGGACCCTCAGATTGATCCTCGGTACCATACACATTCAGAAAGATTGTTTAATCTTTTATATTATTAAAAATGATGCTTTCAGCTAAGTATGGTGGCACATGCCTGCAATAGAAACATTAAGAAGACAGAGGCAGAAGAATCACAAGTTTAAGCCCAGACAGATCTACATATTGTTCAAGGACAGCCATTGCTAATGAACCGAAAACAAAAAAACAAAAAACAAAAAAGACTTTTAACAATCTCAAGAAACTCATGGACAGGAGCTGTACAGATGGCTAAGCTGTTAAGAGCACTGGCAGCTCTTCCAAAGGACCTAGGTTCAATTCCCATCACCACCATGGTGACTTACAATCCTCCGTAACTCCAGTTCCAGGGTAAATGATTCCCTCTTCTAGCCTCTGCGGATACCAGGCAATCAAGAGGTACAGAGATATACATGTAAGCAAAACACCTATACACAGAAAATAAAAAGAGTCAAAGAAAGCCAGGCAGTGGTGGTGCACACCTTTAATCCCAGCACTCCAGGAGGCACAGGCAGGCAGATCTCTGTGAGTGAAAGGCCAGCCTAGTCTACACAGCAAGTTCCAGGACAGGATCTAAAGCTACACAGAGAAACCCTGTCTGGGGAGAGGAGCTGAAGAGACGGCTCAGGGGTCAAGAGTACATGCTGCTCTTCCAGAGGATCAGAGTTTGAATTCCAGCACCTACATTGGGTAGCTCACATGCACCAGAAAATCAGATACCCTCTTGTCTCTGCATACACATGAACACACACAAATAAAAAAAAAATAAAATAAAAAAATAAAAAAAAGTCCATGGACAACCAGATCAAAGACTTCAGAAACAGCGGTGCCTAATCAGTGGGGAGGAGATGCCCAAAAGCCCAAGAAAAGGTGCTACAGAGAAAAAGAAGTAAATGGTGACTGGGAGCACACAAAAATTGTCTCCCACCCTGGAATACACGGTAGCTAAGAACTTAAAGGGTCAACTGGAGGGGAGCACTAAGACAAGGAAAGGTTACTAGGTAGATAAGAATAAGACGGCCAGAAAACAACTGAAGAATGTTACTCCGGGAGTGGGTCACAAATAACAACCAAACACAGAGGTCACAACATCAACAAATGCCTCACTGGGACAACAGTACCAAGCAATATTATGAGGCAGCTATTGTATAATTGAGCGATCATGGTACCTCCACAGTTTAAGACACAAAGCTTACATAATCAATCCCAACCATTTTTTAAAGTTAGAAGAACAGAACAAGGGACAATAAAGACACTTTTGGTATTAAAATGTCTGAGGTATAAACATGGGGGGAGTACACCTTTAACCCATTACAAGGCAGGTAGCAAAGGCAGGTAGATCTCTAAGATAGAGACCCACCTGTTCCAGGCCAGCCAGAACTACTCAATGAGACCATGCCTTTAAAAAAAAAAAAAAAAATGAAGGGGGGGGGGGGGGGGAACCGAACTGGACTGCGGCAGGCACCTACACTCCCAGCTACTCAAGAGACTGAGGTAGGAGCCGGGCGGTCCTGGCACAAGCCTTTAATTCTAGCACTCGAGAAGAGACAAGCGGATCTCTGTAAGTTCGAGGCCAGCATGGTATACAGAGCGAGTTCCAGGACAGTCAATGCTACACAGAGAAATCATGTCTCGAAAAACCAGAGAGGGAAACTGAGGTAGGAAGATAACCTGAGCCCGGGGTCAGAGGCCAGCCTGGGACACAAAAGTAAGGTTCACCTCGAAAAAAAGTAAGTAAAAGAGCCGGGTATGATGGCTCACACCTGTATCGCCAGTACCGTGGCAGTCAGCTGGACTACTAAGAATAACAGGCCAGATAGGGCTATTTAGCGAGTTCCATCCAGACTGACTTGGACTTCCATGAATTATTTTCTCAGAAAATCTAAATAAGTAAACAGAAAATTTAAAGTTTCCAGAACATTCATAGTGTACAAATTCCACAAACAAAAAATGTACATGAACCACGGATCTTTGTGAGCTCAAGGACAGCCTGGTCTAAATAGCAAGTTTAAAGGCCAGCCAGAGCTACATGGTAATACTGTCTCATAATAATAAATAAATAAATAAATAAACAAACAAACAAACAAACAAGAACCGTTTTGTCACGCGTAAAATCCAGAATTCTTAATTCATAGAACGCAAACATCCTGCAAGGGATGAGCGCAACCCCCAAAAGTCGCGGTGCTCCCAGATACTAGATCTGGAGACAGACCTGCGGAGACAGAGGCTCGGAGGCTGATGGTGTACCTCGGGGACTCGGCCCGGGAATCTCTCCGGTCCCTGGAGCTCTTCTCGCTCTACCTTAGGTCCCAGCTCTGCGCCTCGCAAGGAAGCCGAGCACCGCAGACCAACGGTGCCGCGGGCGTTAAGAGCCCCGCCTTCCCGACCGCTCCGAACAGGCCGCGCGCCTGCCGAGAACCCGGCTCGCGGGGGTGCAGACGAGGAAAAGGCCTTCCAGGGGCCGGACGACGCGCCAAGCCCGACCACCGGTACCTCTCCGCGCCGCTCGGCCCCTCGGCCCCGCCCGCCCACGACAAAGCACCGCCGCGGCCTGGGCCTGACGAGACGCACGCAGCAGCACCGCTGAAGGCGACCGCCCGGCACGCCACCTCCGCCAGCTGCCTACCAGCCCGGCCTCTCACCCCGCTGTCGCCGTTCAGGTCACCCTACACCTCGAGCCACGCTCCGCCGCGTCCGGACAGCCCGCAGGCTCGAGCCCGCCGCAGCCGCTCGGCGTATCCGGGTCCACCGGCGCAGGAAGCAGCGGCGCGGGGGCTACGGCAAGCGGAGAGGGACTAGCAGTACCTGTCCTGCAACGCCAGTCACAGCCGTACGAGGTCGCCTGAAATTAAAATGCTCCAGTTGGCGGAGGCAAGGGGCGGGGCTATATTCAGGCTGCGCGTCGGACGGGTCTGGGGCGGAATCCAGAGAGCTGAGGACTACCTCAGAGTCGCCTCTGATAGCCTCAGCTACGCGACTCGGTCCTTACGGTCCTTACGAGGAGTCTGCGCGCAAGCAGGGAGAGCTGGGGGCTCAGCAGGTGCCTGGGGGCCGGGGCGTGGCCTTGTCAGTACGGGGCGGAGCCTGATGTCTTCCTCCTTCCCCGCCCCCCTCCTCCCTCCCCCTCCTCCAGTTTCGCAGCCCGGTTAGGAAAAGCTTGGCGGACGTAATCGCGTCCTCTGGGTCGTTGCCACGTCTTTCTTGAGACCAGGGAACTAGCCCCAAGGCCTAAAACCCGAGTATCGCTGTGGTTCACAGAAAGAAAGCTGAAATGAGGTGAGCAGAAGTGTGGAAATACATCCAGCCACATTAGAAAGCAGAAAAATGGTAACTGCGACCAAGTTGAGGTAGGATTGCTGTGCAAGTTTGGGGCCGACCTGGACCTGCAGAGTGAGACTTTTTTGGGGGGGCGGGGAGAGATCCTTTACACAGGGTTTCTCTGGCTGTTCTGGAACTCACTTTGTAGACCAGGCTGCCTCGGACTCACAGAGATCCGCCTGCCTCTGCCACTCAAGTAGAATAAGATTATTTTTAAAAGGCAGCATTTTTTAAATATTTATTTATTTATTATGTATACAATATTCTGTCTGTGTGTATGCCTGCAGGCCAGAAGAGGGCACCAGACCTCATTACAGATGGTAGTGAGCCACCATGTGGTTGCTGGGAATTGAACTCAGGACCTTTGGAAGAGCAGGCTATGCTCTTAACCGCTGAGCCATCTCTCCAGCCCCAGCGCAGCACTTTTTTAAAGACTGCATTTTTAAAACACTTTTTTAAAAAGAAAAAGAAAATAGCAAAGCATGGTGGCACAAGTCAGTAATCCAGTAGTTTTCAACTTGTGGGTAGCGGCCCTTTGGGGTAGCATATAAGATATTTTGTATATCAGATATTTATATTATGATTCATAAAAGTAGCAAAATTACAGTTATGAGGTAGCGATGAAAATAATGTTATGGTTGGGATCACCACCACATAAAGAACTGTATGAAAAGGGTCTTAGCTTAGAACCACTGAAGTGTAATGCTAGCACTTGAGAGTCTAAAGCAGGAAGATCTGGGATTCAGGGCTAGCTCATCCACACAGCATGTTCGAGGCTGTCCTGGAATACATAAGACCCGTCTCATACATGTGGGAAATGTGTTAGGAAGAAGAGGTCCAGAGGGAGCTATAGGAGGTAAGGGAAAAGGAAGGTGAATGTAATCAAAATATACATGCATGACCCTCGGCCCTCCCACTGAGTGCAGTCCGAATGAGCCCTGGTCATAATGACAACTGGAGCCATTACTACAGTATTAAAGTTAATTAACAAATCCAGAGGTACTCAAGCAAACTAAATCCTTTCCATCTAAAAACCCTTTCTTCTCCCCATCATTGATAGGAGTTATTTTGCAGAAACAAGTCTTAATCAAGTAGGAGTCTGTTTAAGATGTCATAATTATAATTTTTTACACTGAAGGGTCATATTTGCATTGTTTTTTCCTGTCTATTGGTGAAAGTTATTTTAGGAAATGTTTCGTCTCTATGACCATTCAGTCACATTCATTCATTCATTCAGTACTCATTTATCTACTCCTTACTTACACATACATACATAAAACTGTCAAATAATAAATTATCTTTTTTTTTTTTTTTTTTGGTTTTTCGGGAAGTTGGGGCAGCTGAAAAGATGGCTTATCAGGTAAGAACATTTTGGGCTCTTCAAGACCTGAATTCAGTTCCCAGAACCCACATCAGGTGGTCCACAACCATTTGTAACAAGCTCCAAGAGCTCTGACCCCCCTTCTGGCCTCCAGAGGCATTCACATACATATGGCATATACACAAACAAATAAATAATAGAATAATTTAAAAAACTTTAACAAACAAAGGGGACTGAGCACTACTGCTCTTGCAGAAGACCAGAGTTAGGTTCCTAGCACTTACATCAGGGAACATACATACATGCACACACACAAATCTTTTTTTAAAAAAAAGTTTGCTTTTTCCAGACAGGGTTTATCTGTGTAGCCCTGACTGTCCTGGAACTCACTCTATAAACCAGGCTGGCCTCACACTCAGAGATCTGCCTGCCTTTTTAATTAGGTTGTGTATGTGTGTCTTATGTATGGATATGAGTACATGAATGCAGTGCCATCAAAGACCAGAACATGGGGCTGAATTGTCTGGAGCTAAGGCAGAGGCAAACATGGCTGCCCAATCAACAGGGGTGCTGGGAATTGAACATGGGTCCTCTGCAAGGACAGCAGAAGCTTGTAACTGCTGAGTCACCTCACCAACCCCTAAAATAAATTTTCTAAAAACTTTTTTAGATTTATCTATTTTATTCTTTGTGTAGAAATGTTTTGCCTGCCTGCCTGTTGCCTGTTGGATCCTCTGGAACTGGAATTAGAGAGTTGTGAGCCACCATCTGGGTGCTGGGAACCCAGGTCCTCTGCAGGAAAAAATACTCTCAATGTTAAGACCGCTCGTCTCACCAGGCCTGAACTGTAATTGCTTGCTTGCCATTCCAGACAAATGAAAAACTCAGGCTGTGGGATGAAGACATCTGTGCAGGTCTGTGCTGTAGGAAGTGCTACAGCTTGTATAAGGCCACTGGGGCGTGGCCTCTTATACTATTTACAGGGAAGCCCTTCTCCCTCGTTCCCCTTGCTCCATTCCGCCAGCTGCTCTTTTGGATTGCATGATTCAACCAGTCAAGCAGAGGATTCTGATTTGTGAGTTTACCCCTTAATAAATGACTATTTCTCAATTCTGAGTTAGTGTGGGATTTCTTTTTAGCGTCCAACCGCTAAAAAGGTCTAAGGGCTGAATCTGCAAAAAATTTGAGGATGTTCTGGAAGGATTCCACTGGGCTGAAGGGGGCACTCCAAGTCTCATGCTGAGGTAGTGGCAGTCAGTGTGCAGTGAGGAGAGATACGCTCCAAACCCAAGCTCTGAACAGCCAGGTGGAGGTTAGGCTTCCAAATTTGTGTTAAGAGTCTCAGGGACAGAATGGATAAGAGTGTCCTGAGGTCAGAAAATGGAAGACCCCAAGTTCCATTTCACAGCTCCACAGCTCCACTGCTCAGGTGGGAGCCACCACCTGCTGAGGAGACCCAAAAAGAGGTAAGGAAGAGCAGTGCATGGAAGTGGAGGCTGCTGAGGCACAGCCCCCCTGGGGGTCTCTCCATAGCCCAAGAAGAAGTAGTATGGAATCACAGCCAAGAGCTCACATTACCAAGGTAGCCACTTCAAAGAAAACTGGACTGGACTCAAAACAGGCCAGGATAGAAAATGAGGGTATGGGTAGCCATTGGGAGCATACTGCTGGTGGCAGGACATACCACTGCACTCACCTACATCTACTGCCTACCCTGTCAACCACAGCCCCGTGCTGACCCTATGTGCCCTTCAGCTGTCCCTAACACAGCAGTGTCCCAATCATCTTACAACCAATAAAGAATAACTGAAAATAGAAAAAGAATAATTCACTAAGCAAAACATATTTAATAGGAAAAAAATCACTCCTTTTTTTTTTTTTAAAAAAAAAGTGTCCTTTCATTCTAAGGTGTATATATACAATGCATGGGCTAAGAGGCAGAATGAAAATTTAATATCCTGAGGTTATGAAGCCAGACTAAATCCACAAGCTGGCCCCAGAATTCTTGGCTTCCATGTCCTGAGAGACAGGCAAGTGCAGAGACTCCAGCCTCAACCCTCACAGCAGTGGCAGCAGCTGTAGATTCAGTCAGTGTCTCCATCCCCTTCACTGCCCTCCAAGGAACTGGGGACCTGTAGGAAACAGGGGGTCAGATAGGTAAAGGACTGTGAGACCCAACTTGTAGGCATTCCCATGTGTGGGGCATGGGGAGAATCCTGGGCACAGTGCCAAGTGCTTGAGCTGCGAGAAGGCCATTGGAGGCCCAGGAACAGACTGCATGTGAACGGGCAGCCTACACCTTTAAAGGTGACCAGACTGCTCAGCAGCTTCAGCCCAATACCAGCCCAAGCAAGTCTTGCCTAGGACAACTACTGCCTCAGCAAGCAGCGAGAACATGGGGTGGGGCAGGAGCTGGAGGTAAGCCCAGTAACCACATAACCCCCATTCCTCCAGAGGCTGTGTGACTTTAGAGGCTCTCTGGGGCTCAACTTACTATCTACAGCTAGGGCTGAAGACAAGTGTTTACCCACTCCATCCAGCCCTAGTATGTACATGCATGCACACTATAGACCAGTCCTACCTTGGCACCAGTACCAGCTGCTCCAAGTGCAGTGGCACTGAAGTTGTGAATAGGGAGAGTGCTAAGCCACTGGGCCATGGACCGCTCATCCCGCTCAGTGCTGACAATGGTAGGATAGATGTATTGCTCCTTGAAAGCAGCCACCTTTCCTTCTTCCTGTGTCCAGTCCAGGGGCTCATGCAGCCCATCACTGCCAAAGCGCTGATTATACTTCTCAAAGTGCACCCTCTCCAGAACTAAACCAAGCCCTGGTGCCTTGGGCACATCCACCTTCTCCTCACCCCAGCTGCGCTCCAGCACACTCTCAGGGGCATAACCCTTCACAATGGCTACCACCAAGCCAACCATCTTCCGGATCTGGTGCATCATGAAGCTCTGGCCCTTCACCTTGATCACAGCAAACTCCAGGCCCTCTCGTACAAAGGGCTCCTCACAGTACATTTCCAGAATGTAGCGGCGTGCACTGGGCTCTCTTGGCCCTTTCTGTGAAGTGAAGTTGTGGAAGTTGTGGGTGCCCTTGTAGCAGGCCAGAAGCCGGTTGACCTGCTGCAGGGTCTCTGCAGTCAAGCGATAACTCTCATCCTGTACATCCCGGTCTTTGTGAGCAAAGGCAAAGGTGGGCAGCATGTAGCAGTAGGTCCTGGCATCACACTTATTCTTGGAGTTGAACCCGCCCGTGACCCTCTTCAATCCTAGAGGGCAGCATTTAAGAAACCCAGGTGAGCAGAAACAGTTCCAAGATGGCCATCCTGATAGCATGATTCTGGCACCACTTGCCCAGGACAGGTACCCAGTTCTGACTCCAAACTCAGAATCTACACAATGCTGAAACCCAAAATGAAACAAACCCAAATGTCAAACCTAAGGGTCTGCTGAAACTGCAGCTGGCAAACGCGCCACGCTCAGGTTATAAGAATCATGAGCCATCTGAAGGAGGTAGCTAGGACTAGTCTTTATACAGATACAGCAGTAGATTTCAATAGCAAGAAATGCTAACTACTGAGCAAAACTGAAGGTTCTCACCTCTAATTGAAGAGCTATTGGCAACTATTGGATGCTGGGCAAAGAAAAGTCCATTTTCCTCGGGTAATACAGCCCCTGATAGGTTACCTATTCTCCAGTACTACATGAATACACATATAAGCAACACTAAGTGGGAGGGAAAAGTGTCAGGGAAGAGGAGAAAAGAACTGAAAGGGAGGGGCTGGAGAGATGGCTCAGAGGTTAAGAGCATTGCCTGCTCTTCAAAAGGTCCTGAGTTCAATTCCCAGCAACCACATGGTGGCTCACAACCATCTGCAGGAATACACACAGACAGAATATTGTATAGATAATAAATAAATAAATTTAAAAAAGACCCGACATATATATATATATATATTCATATATATATTCATATATATATATATATATATATGAACTGGAAGGGAGAGAATGGGGGAAATTTTGATCAAAACATTTTGTATGCATGTAAGAAATTTTCAAACAATTAAAAAATACTTGTGCTGAGCACAATGGGAAATGCCTTTAAACCACACTCAAGGAGGTCGAGGCAGACCTGTTCTATATAGTGAGTTCCAGGATATCCAAGGCTACATAGTGAGTCTCTGTTTCAAGAAACAAAACAAGAAGCCGGGCGATGGTGGCGCACGCCTTTAATCCCAGCACTCGGGAGGCAGAGGCAGGCGGATCTCTGTGAGTTCGAGGCCAGCCTGGTCTACAGAGCAAGTTCCAAGACAGGCCCCAAAGCTACACAGAGAAACACCGTCTCGAAAAACAAAAACAACAGAAAAGACGATTAAAGGGGGGAGGGGGACACTGGAGAGATGTCTCAGCGGTAGAGGGCACTGGTTGCTCTTCTAGAGGACTGGAGTCTATTCCCCAGCACCCACATGTCAGATCACAGCTGTCTGTATCCTCAGTTCTAGGGGATCTGACACTCTCATACATACATACATGCAAGCAAAATACCAATGTGTGTATATAAAATAAATAATTCAAAAAAAAAAGGAAGTTAACAGGAGCTAGAAATATGGCTTGAGGGCTGGTGAGATGGCTCAGTGGTTAGGAGCGCTGCCTACTCTTCCAGGGGTCCTGAGTTCAATTCCCAGCAACCACAAGGTGGCTCCCAACCATCTGTAGTGAGATCTGGATCTGGTGCCCTCTTCTGGCCTGCAGGCACCAGAACACTGTATACATAATAAATAAATCTGAAAGGGGGGGAAGGAGAGAGGGAGAGAGGGAGACAAGAAAGAAAGAAAGAACGAAAGAAAGAAGGAAGGAAGGAAGGAAGGAAGGAAGGAAGGAAGGAAGAAAGAAAGAAAGGAGGCTTGAAACAAGCATAAAGCTTCAGGTTCTAAAAATCCATTTACCAGTCCTGTTAAAAAGGACCACTGTTGGCCTTGTTTTAACCATCTGTCTACATGTTCACAACCATCATTTTATGAGAAAAGTATTCACAGACTATCAGAGCTGTATGGCCAAAGGCCATGGAACTGTGCACTCAACTAGCTAATCCTGAGGTAGCAACACTGAACATTCCCAGTACCTAACCACCTGCTGAGCATCTACAAGATTCTCCACTTCCTTTCCAAAGGGCTTGGCCAGAGGTAGCAGAGCAAGCACATCCTCTGACCATATGAGGCCACAGGTGCTTACACAGGGAAGCTTACCCAGAATCCGAATGTGGGATGGAAGGTGGCTATTGATCTTGTCCAGAATGTTGTCAATTAACCACACCTTTAGGGATACTACCTGCCCAGCTGCAGACACACCCTGCAAAGAAAACAGAGCAGAGAGGAGAGGTGGGTTAGGAGTCTTGTCCTCCAGCATAACCCTTACACCCTGGTCCAGAGGCAGAAGAAGCAGCCAACAGTCCAGCTCAGCCACTACAGCCAGGAACAACCCATTCTGGTCCTGCAGGTGACAAGTAGTTAAAACAGCATCTTGTTCTCACTGTGCTTGTTTTTGTTATCTGTTTCTTTTTGGGTGCTTTGGGGAATGGGTCTCCCTATGTAACCCTAGCTGGCCTATAACTCACTATGTATACCAAGCTGAGCTTCCCACAAGCCCTCTCCTCTGCTGTGATGACAATTGCACATAAGTAGGCCCAATGTTTTTCTCTTGTTTGTTTTAAGACTGAGTCCTGCTATAAAGCCTTGAACTCTGTAGCCTAGGCTATGTTCAAACTTGAAATCCTGCCTCAGACTCACAACTTCTGGGACACTTACACCTGGCTGTGCTATAGAATAAAAAAGTGCTTTCAAGCCCTACCACCCAATCTACACACAACAGGCTCCTTTGGAGGTCAATGCAATCATAAAGACCCAAGCCCAGCCATGTTTTTATATGTCCCAAGCCTGGGAATGTGATGCAGCCTCTCAAGGTGCCACCATCAGCCAGGAATTGATTCCAGGGTAGACACCCAAGCCAATCAGAGACAGAAAGCAGTACTTGACCTTGTGATATGGAATACAAAAGTTAAGCCATCAGCCACAAGCAGCCACTTCTGCAGGACGAGTCACTGTGGTGATATGCTTATCATGTGGGTACACAGTGTTGTCCAAGACCTCTCACTTGGGCAGGAGAGATGGCTGAGTAGCTGCTAGAACTTGCCCTGCAAGCCTGGTGGACCTGATCCCCGGATCTATGATAGAAATCACTACTCAAAGTTGCCCTCTGACTTCCACGTGTGCACACCCACACTCACCCACAACAGCAACAAAAAGTCCTAGTGCCCACACAGAAGACATAAATGCTTACACTAACTATATATTGCAATGAACACATCTTGGCTATAAGATAAACGATGCAGACTGTTAAGATTAACCTTACCTAGCTCTATCTGAAATCACAATCATGATTGTGGAGGAAGAACCAAAAGTGCAGGCAAAAGCAAAGGCTATGGGGACAGATGTAAGAAATGCCAGAGGCCAGGGACACTGGTATAAGTTGTTGCACTATAGGCAACATAATTTGTTTCTCCTGGAGTTAGAACTTCTATCACCATCCAATCCCAAAGACAACCTGTGAGATCTGTCTTGTTTAGAACCAAAACAGCCTGTATTGGTCTTTGCCCTGGACTGTGGCATCCCGAACTAGTTCTGTTTATTCTGAGCTGTGGCCAGTAAATCATGTCTTTTTAAAAATTTTTAATTATATGTATTCTTTTTTTTAAAGATGTATTTATACTTTAATATATGGCTGAATGACAGAAGAGGGCATCAGATTTCACTATAGATGCTTGGGAGCCACCACGTGGTTGCTGGAAATTGAACTCAAGACTTCTGAAAGAGCAGCCAGTGCTCTTAGCCACTAAGCAATCTCTCCAGGCCCCATGTGTATTCTTTATACACATTTTTAATATGTAATTATATGTAGGTACCCAAAAATGCCAGAGGCATTGGATCCCTTAGAGTTGGAGTCTACAGAAAGTGTGAGCCACCTGATGTAGGTGCTAGGAACCAAATTCCAGTCCTCTGGAAGAACAGTAAGTGCTCTTAAATGCTAAATCCTCCCCAGAGCAATCAATCATCTCTTTTGTTGTCTCTGATTAAAAAAAAATCCAAAATCAAAATTAAGGGGAAAAATTCACCCACCTAAACTAAACAAGTACAATCACCCTAATAATCATATCTGCATTGTGGAGGGGCTATTGTGCATGGCTATACGGCAAAGACATGCCACATGCTGCCTTTGGCCTGGGACAGAGCTGTGCAAAGGAGCAAAGGCCAGTGAAGATAGGGTCCTGTTCAGCGCAGCTGGGACTCAGCAGCAGGTGAGTAGTCGGTGTTCCGGGCCTCCTGACAACAAAACAAAGTGTTCCTTTCCCTCTAACACTGGCATGACAGACAGACAAGTGCCACCAACTCGGCCAACCTATATTTTGTTTTCACTTTCTAACTAAAACAGCACAAACTGTGTCACTGCTGTCAAAATTGCTGTCACTGGGCATGGCCCTGGCTGGGGTCCCTTCTGACAGGTGCACCCTGAGATGACAAGACAATGAAGCTACAGGCAAACGGGGCACATACCTTGTCTGTGCGAGCACATCGCTGGAAGGACATCTTCCTCATGTCTGTCCCATGGTTTTCAGGGATACAACCTGCCTGGACTAGGGCAGATACCAAATCATCTTCAATGGTCCTGAACTGAGAGGACCCCAGATTCCTCTAAAGAAAAAAATGGACATCCTGTTTTCATGAGCTCTTAGGATGTATGTAGGCCAGGAAGCTGAGCATCACTTCTAGAACCAGCTAATGCTACACCTCTCAGCCTACCCTAATCATGGTCCAGTGTGTGTGTGAGTGCACAAGCTCAGACATATCAGATACATCCTACCAATCCCCAAAACAAACTGTATCCATGGCTCTCAGAAGAAACCTTCCCAATGGAACAGGCCTGTGAGGACCTCAACCAAGTTCCCTGCATGAGAAAATCTTTTCAAAGTCTGCTCTCATTACTACGGAAGTCCACCCCTAACTGTACCATGAAGTCAGGGACACTTCCCAAATGACATAAAAGGATTATAACAAAAAGAGACCATATGCCTCACTCAGTCCTATGAGCCAGGCACCTTTGTCATTTCTGTAATGAGGAAACTGAGGCAAACAGGATCTTACTGGAAAGGCATAAAATTCTCCAGACAGCCTACATTAAAAAATTTCTGGGCTGGAGAGCTGGCTCATAGGTCCTAAGTTCAATTCCCAGTAACCACATGGTGGCTCATAGCCATCTGTAATCTCATTATTATCTGGTGCCCTCTTCTGGTGTGCAGACAGACATGCAGGCAGAACATTACATATGTAATAAATCAATCTTAAAAATAAAAAAATAAATAACTTTTCATAATCAGAACTGCCCTCCAAAACGCAGACTAGTCACCCCAGGAGCAGTGAAGATCACGGTCTACATCAGATTAAAAGCGGCATCGTAGCCTGAAACCACCACTACTGCCCCTCTCACAAAATGACTTTCACCATGAAGCCGTGTAGTTTTGTGTGTGTGTGTTTTTGTTTTGGGGGGGTTTTGTGTTTTTTTTATTTTTTTGTTTTTTTACCGGAGAAGGACAAGGTCTCACCCTGTAGCCCAGACTGTCCTTCAAACTGAAATCCTCCTGCACCAACTTCCTGAATGCCAGGATGATGGGCCATGTGCCACCATCCCAGTCAGCCTATAATCTTTTTTAAAGTAGAACAGGTTATGACTTGTGTCACTGCTGTCATTCATTCTCAAAATCACTATTATGCTTGGTCAGACATTTTTAAAGCTATTGTTTTGGTTGGACACATCACAGCAATGAACACCATCCTGTGCATCAGGATTAAGGTATTTTGTTGGTGGTGGTTTTTGTCTTGTTTTTCAAGACAGGTTTCTCTGTGTAACAGCCCTGGCTATATCCTAGAACTAAATTTGTAGACCAGGCTGGCCTTGAACTCCCAGAGATCTGCCTGCCTCTGCCTCCCGACTGCTGGGATTAATGTGTGTGCCACCACCACCTGGCAAATTAAGATTTAAAAAGTGAGGAAAGGGATCACAGAGATGGCTCAGTAGTTAAGAGCACTGACTGCTCTTCTAGAGGACTGAATCTTCTAGAGGATTCTCAGCACCCAGAGAGCAGCTAAGAACTGCTTGTCACTCCAGTCCCAAGGGATCCTATGCCATCTTCTAGCCTCTCAGGGCAGTGCATGCACATGGTACACAGACATGCATGCAAGCAAACACCCAAATATACAAAATAAAAATAAAGATTAAAGTTTGTTTCAAAGCCGGGTATGGTGGTACACACCTTTAATACCAGCACTCTTGAGGCAGAAGCAGGTGTATCTCTTTGAGTTCGAGGCCAGCCTGATCTACAGAGCAAGTTCCAGGGCAGCCAGGATGACACAGAGAAACCCTATCTCAAAAAAACAAAACAAACTGTTTTAAGAAAAATTAGAGGGGCTGGAGAGAGATGGCTCAGCGGTAAAGAGCACTGGCTGCCCTTCCAGAAGACCCAGGTTCAATTCCCAGCACCCACATGGCAGCTCACAACTGTCTGTAACTCCAGTTCCAGGGAACCTGACACCTTCACACTGACATACATGCAGGCAAAACACCAGTGAACATAAAGTAAAAATAAATAAATAAATGTTTTTTAAAAAGAAAAATTAGAAATGGGAACAGTGTTAACAGCAGAGGTGACAAGAAGGACCAAGATTCTTCCCACACTGGCCAGTGCCACTTTCAAATGGTTAGGTTGGTGGTAGGTGCCAGCCTTGCCCCGGGTCCCTAATGCTCTTCAGAAGAGTTCAGCTGCCCCTCAAGATACTGGCCAGGTAGCACCTGCCATCTCTCTGGTCTCCACTCTCAGCACTCCCAAGTACTGTGCAGGTGCCATGCTAATGACAAGACGCACTGCTCCCAAGGTCACATGTGAATTGGCACAGAGCTGGCCTAACCATTAGTGAAACACAACCATCCAAGTCTTATATGGAAGACTCTCAGTTTTGCTATTTCCTGAGCATCAGGGAACAGGGCTCGATTCAGGTAGGTGGTGTCTAGGCGCAGCCCTCCTCACCTGCATGCCGTGGTAGCCCTTGCCGGAGTAGGCCATGAGCAGCACAATTTTGCGCTTTGGCAGCTTTTGTGGAGGCTCTTCATCCTCACAGCCCTTGGCCCTCTTGGGAGGATGCTGCGTGTCTTCCCAGACCCAGCCACCTCGGACCTTCCTGTCTTGTTGGTGTGAAGCCAGCGCTGGTGGCACCTTGTTTTCAGCCATAGGGGGCAGGCTGGAAAAACAGGCATGAGTAATCAAGGCGGTAAAAGGGTACAAGAACAGAATCTGATACTCTCTGCCTGCCTCAACGGTCTCTGAAGACCTTGTCTAATGGCAGACCAGTCTGGCTCATCAATGACAACGACAAAGTGACTGGGGTTGGGAAACAGTGGCAACTCGGGGTGGGGGGGGGGTGGAGGTTGACGCACAGCTGGACACAAGCGGGCAGCAGAGGCAGACAGCTCAGGGGAATACAAGGTAGCGACGGAGTCTCAAAGTAGAGATAAGACACAGGTAAGTTGCTAAGCAGAAGCAGACAGCCAGGACAGCAGTGGGAACTCAGGGCAGAGGCGCCGGTCGCGGAGTCTTTACCCGGGCACGCGCGGGCCAGGGCGCACCGTCCACCGTCCCCAGGCTCTCAGCAGTGTAGCCCACAGGCGGGGGAAGCCCATGCGCGGCGGGGTGGCGGGCACCGACCCTCGATCTCACGGATCCCTGATGAACTCTGCACCCCCAACACCCCTGCCCTATCTTTCTTAGCTCCGGCCCTGGGGCGCTCGTGATCTTAGGCTGACCTGTCACCCCACAGCCCCTGCCCTCCGCCCGCCGCCCTAGAGATAGCGCAGCCAGCGCGCGTACGAAGCGAGGAATGTCCCGCCGGCCCCACTCACGGCGCCGTGGACCCCCGAAGGCCGACCACGTGGACGAAGGCGGAAGCGGCAAGCGTTGGAAGGCGGCCGAAGGCGGACAAAAGTCTTCCTGGGACGCGCCTTGTGGGGTGGACCCAGTGGGTGGGGCTTCCAAGCTAGATTAGACGCAGGGTTCCAAAGAAGCCGGAGGCTGGCAGCTGCTGTGTCTTGAGAATTAAAACCACTTCATTAAAACGTGCAGGTTAGGGAGCCAGTCATCAGATAATAACCGTTAAAGCCCAAATAACGCCAGCACCGTCTCAGTGGTTCTAAGTGGGCCCTTGCCTGGCACTGGGAGGTCACAGCTACTCTTAATGGTTTTGCGGTGCGCAGACCTTCAAGACGTCCCTGTGTTTTTCGTTTCCAGAAGCTGCTCCAAATGCCAGATACTGATGTGTTTAATGGCATGAAACCGTGAGTATCATTCTGTTGTCCTCATGTTACTGATGAAACTGGGCACAGGTTCTGATCCAACTCCATTTTCTTTTTTGTTTTTGTTTTGTTTTTGGAGACAGGATTTCTCTGTGTAACAATCCTGGCTGTCCTGGAACTCGACTTGTAGACCAGGTTCACTGAGATCTACCTGCCTCTGCCTCCCAAGTGCTGGGATTAAAGGCCTGCACCACCACTGCCTAGCCATTTCCTTTTTTTTTTTTTTTTTTTTTTTTTTGAGACAGTCTCATTGAATAGGCCTGACCAGCCTGAAACTCACATAGATAGATGGATAGGTAGATAGATAAGAGAGAGAGAGAGAGAGAGAGAGAGAGAGAGAGAGAGAGAGAGAGAGAGAGAGAGAGAGAGAGAGAGACACACACTTGTACACACATACACATATATAAACCAGGCAGTGGCCCACACACCTTTAATCCCACCACTTGAGGGACAGAGGCAGGTGAATCTCTGTGAGTTCAAGGCAAGTCTGTGAGTTATAGGATAACCAGGGCTGCACTGAGAAACTCTGTCTAGAACAAAAAAAAAAAAAAGATACATGCCTCCCAAATGCAGGGATTAAAGACATGCACCACCATACCCACTCAGCTCCTGTCCCCAAACTTTTGGCAACCCTCCTGTCTCAGCCTTCCAAGTGCTGGGATTACAAGTGTGAATTGCCACGTCTAATTCCAACGTTCTTATTTTTCTAATTGTGTCAAAGACTAACACACAGCAAACATGATGCTGGTCAAGCAGCCACTGGTGCATAGGCCCCAGTTTCTTCTCTTTGATTTTGTCCCCCATTTTCTGGCTGTCACATTCATCCTGAACATTCTCATCCTCAACTTGCATCCTTTGTCACTCTTTCAGAAATGATAAATTTCATCAGTCTCTGGTTCTTTTCTGCACCCACCTGGCTGATCCAGGATACTTCCCTACTCAGACTCTTCATATGTCTGATGAAGCCACACACAAAGACTTGGGGGACTGGGCTGAACACTTCCGAGAATCATGACTCAGGTGATCATAGTTTGAAATGGGACAGGGAACCATGTGTACGCAGGAGTAAAACATATTCCAGGTAACTAGGGACCAGTACAAAGGCCCTGGGGCAGCTGTGTACCACAGTGTGGCACAGCCTCCTCAGTGCCTATGCCTTCCTACCGATAGAGTGGGTAGGGCCAGCAGGATCACTTCCAGAGTCTGCAGTTAGAGAGATCACAGGGATGCCTCATAATAGAAATGGCAGAAACAAAGTCAGAGGCATCAGCGGCCTTATGGGTATGGAAAGGACTTGGTTGTGACCCCTACTAAAGTGGGAGTCCACTGGGCTTTGTGGGACAAGGAGGTCATGGGACCTGGGAGAGAGTGGCTAACAGGAAGAGGCAGCTGCCCGTGCTGAAGACTTCCAGATAGTTCACTCTGTCCTATTCCATGTATTGAGGAAGGGCTCCCAAAGAAAGTCCTTCTCAGAACCTGGCATTCTAGTGTCTCTGCACCTGTCTTTCTACAGAAAACTTTGCTGTCTCTACTGCTTAGGTATGACCTCATCCTTTGATATGAGTGTGCCATGGAAGCAACTATATAGGTCCCAAGGTGTATGAGGCATGAAGGTCTTTGTTGGTGTAGGAGGTCCTTCTGTTTGTGTGTTGCTTTCATTGGTTGAATAAAGAGACTGCCTTGGCCTTTTGATAGGGTGGAACTTATGTGGGCAGAGTAGACAGAACTGTATGCTGGGAAGAAGGGCAGTGTGGCAGACGTCATGGTTCTCCTGTCCTAGACAGATGCTGGTTAGACTCATGCCGGTAAGCCACAGTCAAGTAGCGATACAAATTAATGAAGATGGGTCAAACTAATATGTGAGAGTTAGCCAATAAGAGGTTAGAGATAATGGGACAGGCAATGTTTAAATGAATACAGTTTCTGTGTGATTATTTTGGGTGTAAGCTAGCTGGGTGTGATGGAACAAGGGGCCCTGCTCCTCCTGTAACACTTTGTGCTCACATTTAAGGACTGGAGGAACCGAGAATGTTAAACACACCAGGTTGTCCCTTCATGGGAAGGAATGAAAAACTTGTTTTCAGCCCAGAAGGCTTGGTGACCTTTGTGCTATATATGTGGTAGAGACTTCTCCGGCACTGGACCCTCCTCCAGACTTGTATCATGAATTTGCTTTTCTCTGTCAATTTTAAATCTATTTTTGTCAGTCTATAGAACCTATCTTTATGGACTTGAAAAAGAGGTTCAATGTAGTCATATTCAATTTGTATTTACCTTGCTTGTTTCTCAAGGAGATTTATTTATACTTTGTTATACACATGGGACTGAATTAATTATCTCCAGAATAATTTTCACCTAATTGCACTATGCCTAAATGTGCTTAAAATAAACTACTTAAAGTAGACTTCAGAGGTTTGAACCAACACCAGCTACTGAGTTATGTTGTACCAAACTGTCTTCTTGCCTCCCGCAGATAACCATTCTACTGGCTGTGGAGATCACAGACACCCTCATTCACAGTCATTCAGTCAGAGGCATCCAGGTCCGCTCCAGGACGATGCTAGTCTCCACCCCAGCACAGGCATCTACAAGCCTAGCCATGTGAGCCTGGAGTTCTGGAGAGATGGCTCAGTGGTTAAGAATACAAATAGTTCTTGCAGGGGTCCTGAGTTTGGTTCCCAGCACCTATACCAGGTGGCTCACAAAAACATGTAACTCCAGCTCCAGTGGAATACTGAGGCCACCTATGAAGGCACCTCATGTACACATATCACACCCCAAACACATATGATTTCTTAGCCAGGTAGTGGTGGTACACACCTTTAATCCAAAACAAAACAAAAACAAAATACAGTGGAACTGGTACTTATTTGGATTCCTTCATGATTAGGACGTGGTAGCAAAAGCCATCTCTTCAGAACTCCAGTTCCACTGTGATACTTTTCCTTCCATGGCTAAGCCTGAAAAGGACTCTGCCTTCAAACGGATCCAATACATCATAGTAAGGGCATCTTGATGACCATAGGGTGGTTGGTCATGACTGAGTATAAGGTTCTCCATGCCTTATAAAACGTCCAGATTTGCGATTCAAAGACCCGGACGTAAGTCCACATAGTTATAAACACCTGATTTTTGACCAAGAAGCCAAAATTATACACTGGAAAAAAGAAAGCCTCTTCAACAAATGATGCTGACAAAACTGGATATTCTCATGTAGAAGAATGCAAATAGATCCATATCTATTGTCCTGCACAAAATTCAAGTCCAAGTGGATCAAATACCTCAACATGAAACCAGGGGCTAGAGAGAGGTGGTTCAGAGGTTAAGAGTACTGGCTGGTCTTCCAGAGGTCCTAAGCTCAATTCCCAGCAACCATATGGTGGCTCACAACCATCTGTAATGAGATCTGGTGCCCTCTTCTGGCAAGTATGCATACATGCAGACAGAACACTGTATAAATAAGAAATAAAAAAATAAATCCAATTACATTGAAACTGATAGAAGAGAAAGTGGGAAGTAGCCTTGAATGCATTGGCACAGGAGATAACTTCCTGAATAACACCAATAGCACAGACACCAAGATAGAAAATTAATAAATAGGACCTTCTGAAACTGAAAGGCTTCTGTAAGACAAAGGACACTGTTAATAAGATAAAATGTCAGCCTACAGAATGGAAAAAGATCATCACCAACCCCACATCTGACAGAGGACTGATACCCAAAATTTATAAAGAAGTCAACAAACTAGACATCAAACTACCAAATAATCCAATGGAGTACAGATCTCTCTTTTTTTGAGACAGGGTTTCTTAGTGAAATAGTGCTGGCTGTCCTGGGACTCACTCTGTAGACCAGGGATGTGTTCCCTAGCAGAGATGCCCAATGCTTGTAGGCTGGGCTGAGCCCTTGTCATCAAAACTTAGAAAGTTCATATGGAAAAGGACCTCTGTAAAGGCCAGATGAGGATCTCTCCTAGCCTCTGGTGAGATAGTCCTGGCCAAAAAGCTCCTTAAGAACTCTGTTGGTCTTCTCCACAATGCCTTGTCCTTGTGGATTTCAAGGGATGCCAGTGGTATGGGAAATCTTCCAGGACCCCAGAAAGTTACTGAATTGTTGAGAGGCATAGGCAGGGCTATTGTCAGTCTTAAGTGCCCAAGGTACCCCCTTAACTACCATGGTCACTTAAGGGCCTTGATAGTCTTGACGACTTTCTCTCCAGAAGGAGCGAGGGCATAAACAAAGGTATTTATTATCACATGAATATATTTAAGACTGCAAAAAGAAGCTTAGTGTGTAACATCCATCTGTCAGATGGCATTAGGCAACAAGCCCTAGGGATTAACCCCTGCACATTGAAGTGGTCCTTAGGAGGGACAAGAGGGGCACAAGTAGGACAAATGTTTACATTGGGAAGCTGGTAATTTTGGAAGAAGTCTATGCAAATTCTGTGGAGACAGATAGAACTGCTTTAAAAGAACCCTGGCTTGGAATAATAATATGATGGTGTCTGTGACTTCATTTCCTCAACTCAATATTCCAGGTTAATTTGGAGTGAGATCTAATATGTGACAGGTACCAAAGATCAGTCCTCTGATTTAAGACATCTTGTATGAGCAGCATAGTGCTGGTAATGGGGATCAGTGAGTCTTAGACTCGAGAAAAGGCCAGCACACGAACTGCCTGTATAGCACTGGCTGTCAAAAACAAAACAAAAACCTAAGTGGACTCGGTCTGGTACTCCACTAGAATCTTGAGGAGGGCCAATAGCTCACTCACTTGAATAGAACCAGGGTTGAGGATAATATATGTCATGTCTTTGGAGCCAGAAACTGGATAAGAACACCATACCTATTTTTGTTGGAATCTGAAAAGGCCAGGGTGGCATGAAGGATGGGAGTGGAGGAGGAGACTTCATGGGGTGGTATCTTTATTGAAAGTGTAGGGAGCCCTGCTAAGATCTTACTTTTCGGCAAGTGATTGTCAATAGTTCCTGTGAATCCTGAAACCATTTTCTGGAATGAGATAGAGTCCACCTAGAAAGACTGGGTAATCTTTTTTTTATATTTAAATCACTTATTGCCATTAAGTTACAGATCTGAACCTGCACACTATGGAAAACACTTGTTACCACTGGAAAGTATGTGTAGACATGTGGCCAACTGAGGGATATATTATAATTATTAAGGAAAAAGTCAAGAATGTAAGTGCTTATAGTTATAAAACTTTGTTTTTTAGATTTTTTATTACACAAATCCCAATAGATAATATACACATTACTACAGCTAAAACCATCATTCAAAATTATGAAATTGGTTGCATATTTTGAACTACTCTTGATAAAGACAAATAAATTTTAGCATTGATAAGGAGGCAGAGTTGGCTTAGGGACTTTCAGCTTTTCTATAATGTTGGCATGGTAATTAAAGATAGCATTCCAGGGAAGTAGAAAAACACAAGATCTCCTGAGTAAATTGGGAGCATGGGGACCTTGGGAGAGGGTTGAGAGGGAGGGGAGAGGCAGGAAGGGGAGCAGAGAAAAATTTAGAGCTCAATAAAAATCAAATATATATAAAAGATAGTATTCTGGGCTGGAGAGATGGCTCAGCGGTTAAGAGCATTGCCTGCTCTTTCAAAGGTCCTACCTAGTTCAGTTCCCAGCAACCACATGGTGGCTCACAACCATCTGTAATGAGATCTGGTGCCCTCTTCTGGCCTTCAGGCATACACAGACAGAATATTGTATACACAATAAATAAATAAATATTTAATATAAAAAAGATAGTATTCCATGTTTTCCCCTCAGCAAGACCATTGATGCTGATGTGACCTGTGGCTTGGCAGCACTGGGTATTCTTTAAAGAAAAGAGGGAAATAAGTTTATCTGACTCTCATCCATATGTTCTCCGTGCCAGCATCTGTGCCTTAAGGCCAATTTGGAAGGACTGATCAAACTTAGAGGTGACCTTGCACAGATCAGAATGTGCTAGGTGAATCCATAATAGGGGTCCAGATTGCCATAACACTCCCCAAACCCCTAGGTGTCCAGAAGATCATTGCTGACAAGGACCTCTGAGGGTCGTAGCATTGCAGGCTGAAGGTAGCTAGAATGGCTGCAACCCTAACCTTGATGGATGGCCAGGTGGGGCCCTCCAACAATGGAAAGAGGTGTCTCATCTCTTGATTAGGAATGGGCAGAAAGGGTTTAAGCCACTTAATCATGCCACATAATTGTTGTGATTCTGAGAATGAGTATAATTTCTTCATTTCCAATTTAAAGGAAAGGGAGTGAACCTACTTATCAATGGAAAAACCTAAAAAGGCAAAGGTGGGTACCATTTAAACCTTATCTGGCACCACCATCAGATATAATGATGCAAGATCTTTTAACACTTTTTTTGGCAGTCCTTTGCAGACAGACTACATCCGGATGTGTCAGGAGAAGTTCATCCATGTAATGGATTAAGAAGATGTCCTTGGGAATATTCTCCAAGGCCTGAGAAACATATAACTGGCAGATTGTGGGGTTATTCTTCATTGCCTGGGGTAAAATAGTAAACTGATATCTCTTGGCTGGCTTGTGCATATTAGGCTCCCATACTGTAAAGACAAAGCTGTCTTGATTCTGTGGCACCAGGGGAACTTGTAAAAAGCAATCCTTAATAAATAAAACTAAAATATAATAAAATGGAGGGCCGGGCGGTGGTGGCGCACGCCTTTAGTCCCAGCACTAGAGAGGCAGAGTCAGGTGGATCTCTCTGTAAATGTTGGATGGGATGGACAAAGCTACCTCATGTCAAGGGTTACTGGAACATTAATTAAGAGGTTCATTCATTCATTCTTTTCTTTTCTTTCTTTTTTCTTTCTTTCTTTCTTTTTTTTTTTTTTCTTTTTTGACTTTTCAAGACAGGGTTTTTCTGTAGCTTTGGAGCCTGTCCTGGAACTAACTCTTGTAGACCAGACTGACCTCGAACTCACAGAGATCCGCCGGCCTCTGCCTCCCCAAGTTCTGGGATTAAAGGCATGTGCCACCACCGCCCAGTCGTTTTTGAACTTCAGCCTGATCCTCATAAGATGATTTCCAGCTAAGAAAGGCGGCCAGCTACAGAACAGCTTTGAGCAGACTATACTAATCAAGGTAAGTCTGTAGTTGGATTCTCCACTGAGTTCAAAGTAAGGTGAATCCTGGCCTCACTCATTAGCTTGCCTTCCCAATAAGGGAGAGTTCAGCTATGAGGGTGGGAATCCAGGACTGGTGAATGGAATTTTTTTTCCCAGGTTGACCAGGAAGGCCTCTGCAAGCCTTTGAAGCCTGAGACAGGAGAGGAGGCGTGGCTGTGGTGGCTGGGGATCACACGGCAGCACAGGGAATTTCTGCCTTCAGGGACAGGTGGACAGTGAGGCACTTCAAGAGCAATGCAGCAGAGGTGTAGCCTACCACGGCAGAGGTGGAACTGACAGGGAAGTGCACATGCCATCTTATTGAGGCACTTCACTCCAGGAATACTGTGGCGCGGCCACGATGTAACCTCCTGCAGCAGGAGTGGATTTGGCGGGAAAGCTGCACATGAGGTCTTAACTGTGGCCACGCTCTTCGCAGCATATTTCACAGGCCTTGAACTGTCTGTCTCATCATCATCGGATGCCATAGAGATCAGACATGGAAGAGGCAGAGGTGAAGGAGAGGTTACCCATTTGTAGGGGGAGACAGCAGGTGACCAACAGTCAACAGGGGTGGAAAATTGTGTCAGACCCTTTATGTTTCATGCTTAGTTGAGGACTTCTGTGGTTTTTTAGGCTACAGCTGTATGCCCACATGGTGTCTTTGGATGAGGGATGGAGTTCGGGAGCAGAGTCTTGGTTTCGTCTCTTGGGAGGTTGGGGGATCAGCCCTTATGTAGAGGCACTGGCAAACCAAAACAGGAAAATGTGCCTTACTAACCAGATGGGCAAACACGACAGAAAACACAAACGAAGGAAAGAAAGGGGTTCCCAATGCTGTCCCACCGAAAGGACTGAAAACACACAGCATCGAAGAGCTTTGCCACTTAAATACATCATCTTGGGGGCGCTGTCCAGCACCGCAGGTGAAGTGAGGGGAACAACTAGAACCTGTTTGGGTGCCACATGTTGCTAGGCCCTAAAAGGCTCCCTCGGGGGAGGTGGTGAGAAAGCACAGTGTCAATGGCTAGACACAGGGAGTCAGTTAAAGGCAAACAGCAGACTTGCTTATTCAGCAATGATGAAAGCTGTTAGAACACAAAAACCCCAATCAAGCTGAATCAGAAACAAGCCGAATTAAAAGATATCCAGGTTTAATGGGATTCCTGCGCAGTTTATTTTTTTATTTTTTTAAATATTTAATTTATTATGTATACAACATTCTGCCTTGATGTATGCCCGTACGCCAGATCTCAGTACAGATGGTTGTGAGCCACCATGTGGTTGCTGGGAATTGAACTCAGGACCATTGGAAGAGCAGCCAGTGCTCTTAACCTCTGAGCCATAGCTCCAGCCCCCACCCTCCCATCCCCCAATCCCCCAGGGAGCTGTTTAAATAGACTGGGGGAAATGGTCAAGATTTGGCCGGTTGCCTTGACCCTCCTCCAGGGGAGAGGTCAAGGTTTGGCGGACACAGGGGCAGGGCCTCCAAGCCTTAAATACTCTTATACCAGCACCCAGGCTGCATTCTGATCCTTTGATATTGCTGGTTGCCCCTCATGGGCTAGGCACGATCAGGACCTTTGTCAATACCTGTTGCTAGGCTCTCAGGCAGACTCCAGGTTGGCTCATCTCTCAGACTTATCTTCCTACAGTTCCTTCATTTTTAATTTAAAGGAAAGGAGGAGAACCTGCTGAGCAATGGAAAAGCCTAAAAAGGCAAAGGTGGGTACCATTTGAACCTTATCTGGCACCACCATCAGATATAAGGATGCAAGATCTTTTAACACTTTTTCAGCACCCAAATAATGATAGAGACTTATTATGAAAGCTTGGCCTTTAGCTTAGACTTGTTCCTAATTAGCTCTTAGAACTTAAATAACCTGCTTCTGTTAATATGTTTTACCATATGGTTTTCACCCCACCCCCTTTTTTTTTCTTTTCTTTTTTTTTTTTTTTTTTTTTTTTTTTTTTTTTGAGACAGAGTTTCTCTGTGGCTTTGGAGCCTGTCCTGGAACTAGCTCTTGTAGACCAGGCTGGTCTCGAAACTCACCCTTTTTTTTTTTTTCTTTTTTTAATATTTATTTATTTATTTATTATATATACAATATTGTGTCTGTGTGTATGCCTGAAGGCCAGAAGAGGCCACCAGACCCCATTACAGATGGTTGTGAGCCACCATGTGGTTGCTGGGAATTGAACTCAGGACCTTTGGAAGAGCAGGAAATGCTCTTAACCGCTGAGCCATCTCTCCAGCCCCTTTTTTTTTTTTTTCTTTTTTGAGACGGTATTTTTCTGTGTAACAGCCCTAGCTGTCCTGGAAATAGCTCTGTAGACCAGGATGACTTTGAGCTCACAGTTATCTGCCTGCCTCTGCCTACCAAGTGCTGGGATTAAAGGTAGGTGCCACTACCACTCATCTCTCTTATTATGTATACAGTGTTCTGCCTGCGTGTGTGCCTGCAGGCCGGAAGAGGACACCAGATCTCATTATAGATGGTTGTGAGCCACCATGTGGATGTTGGGAATTGAACTCAGGACCTCTGGAAGAGCAGCCAGTGCTCTTAACCTCTGAGCCATCTCTCCAGCACCCTTTTTTTTTTGGTCACATTTCCTCTGTGTCTTGCTGGTATCTCTTGCCTCCCTTCTTCCTCTTCCCAGAGTTTCTCTCTGCCTATTTTCTCCTACCTATTAACCATTCAACCACTTATTAAACCAATCAGAAGGTGCTTTAGGCAGAGACAGATTTATAGGAAAAGATCTTTAGAAAAAAAAAATTGCTTCTAGGAAGTATCCCATTTCAAATGACCTTGCTTGCTGCAATTAAAACAGCTGACATTTTGATTTCTCTTAAAGCCTTTAGAAATTACTTGTCTATGCAGGGCAGTGGTAGCACACACCTTTAATCTCAACACTTGAGAGGCAGAGACAGGCAGATCTCTGTGAGTTCGAGGCCAGCCGGGTCTACAGATCTATTTCCAAAACAAGCTCTAAAACTATAGGGAAACCCTGTCTCGAAAACCAAAAATAAAAAATTCTGTTTCTTCTCAGAGTAGCATTATGTGAGGTCCAACATCAGTCATATTTCTAATCCATTCATCTATTGGTATTGATCTTGCTTTAAAGGCCTAACTACCCCTTTGCATTCTGAATTAGCATTTTCAAAAGTCAAACATTTAATTAATGTGTCTGACATCTGAATCTAATACTATTTTATTTACAGCTAAAGTCAATCTTTGCAAAAATAAATAAAAAATCAGGAATGCTTCTTTTGGTCCTTGTATAATTTTTTTTTAAGTGACTCAGGTCTCTTTCCTGACTCTTCAACCTTGTCCCAAGCATTTAAAACTGTGAAACAACATGGGGCTGAGATGTGGTCATCAGATTCAAGCTGCCCTTGTAACCTAGCAGCCGGCCTGGGGAAAGACTAATATCTCCAGCTCTGTCTCGTTGTCCTATGACCCAATGTTCATCACTGTAACTGAGGACAGCTCCCAATATTGCTGTTGACAGATCTTTCCAGTCTTGGGGGATAATTCTGTTCTGAGTTGCCCATGAATGTCGTATCTTCTGCTTCACACAGGATGAAATGCATACCATATGTAATGACTGCTTCCTTAATGCTCCTCAAGTCTAATTTTTATAGAATTCCATTTAACTTCATAACCTTGGGGAAACCTATTGTCTGCTGGGTTGCAATCTCAGGGTTCACGGTGTGATCAGATAATCCTGCAACAACACCCAGCACTAAACCCTGGAGGATGAAGGCTGGAGGTTCAGGTCCCAAAGGCACCTGCCAGAAACTTGGGAAGAGGACCTATATTCACTCACCCTGACAGGTCAAGAGGGCCAATGGCAGCTTTGTCACATGATCCAGGTCCCTGCCAGCTCACTGTGCCTGGAACTGGCTATATTTACCCACTTCCTCAAAGACCATCATTCTCTAGTTTGCTCTAGATAGCTACAAGGACCAGGAGGATGAACAAGTAGGGTTGGAGCTGTCTGCAGGTGCTCTATTCTATACTGTAGTGATGGTGCAGGTATCGTGTTAGTACTGGAGAGGCTGCAGCAGGACATTTTCAATACAGCAAAGACAACCTCACTAGATAGCGTCTCAAAAACTAAGGGGCTGAAGAAATGACTCCATGCTTAAGAGTACTGCTTCTTAATCATAAGAACCAGAGTTCAAATCTCAGCATGCACATCAGCTCGCTCAAGAACATCTATAACCAGGATGGAGGTTTCTGGTATCTATGGGTGCCTGCACACAAGTACAAAAACAGACACATGCATATACAAAGTAAATTAAAGGTCTGGTGATATAGCCCAACAGTGGAGCATTTTCCAAGCATGTGAGGTCCTCTCCCTTGCATTCCATCTAAGCACCAAACCCAAATAAAATCAAGAGCCCCCAAAGAAACCATGGGCTCTATAGTAATATCTGCTACCCAATCACAACCTCATGAATGGTGCGAACAAGAGGTACCAGCTACAAGCTGAGGAATAAACCTAAAACTGCTCCAGGCATGCATTCCCAGCACTGAGGCTGGGCAGGAGGATCAATTCAAAGCCAGCCTCAGCTCATAGTCTGTTATTTGGCCATCTGAGAAAACGTCTCAAAAGTGCATAAAGTCTATTAATGCCCACAGTGATGTCCTGGCATTTCGTTATTCCTGTGGGCAGCAGTCCTACCCCTCATTCCTAGGCAGAGCTCTTCCTCTGGAGTCCCTCCTGGTCAAACCATCAAGGTCTCTACATTCCACTTCCCCTGGAACTCTGCCTTAATGAACTTTCATTTCCACTATTGTGGTTAGCCTTTTTAGTAACTTAATAGCTTATTTACATCCTGTAAAGAAAATACAGATTTTAAAGTGCAGGCCTTACAACCAGATGTTTACTTTGCAATAAAAAGGCACCCCAATGCAGAACAGGCAAAAGGAACCCCAGAAGGAACTGAGTGGGAACAAACCTAGTTTTCTAAGAAAAAAAAAAAAAAAGTGGAGGTTTGACATGGGCAAAGGAGAACTAGGCACAATGAAACAAGCCTGTGATTCCAACACCAAAGAGGCAGTCGCAGGTATTTCAGTCATCTTTGGATATATACCATTTCTGAGGCCAGCCTGGGCTATGAGAGACCCTGACTTGAAACAAGAAGGGGGAGGGGCACAAAAGATTAACATTCCTCCAAATAAGGCAAAGTGACCAAAGGATTACATAGGATGGTCAGCTTCACTGTTGGAGAAGTGCACCTCACACCATACTTGCTATTAAGTTTAGAAACCAAATGACTGACTGCAAGGGAAGGCGGGTGTGACGGAGTGCATACTCCCAAGTCTGAGGCAAGAAAGGGTCATTTGAGCCTGGGAATTTAATACCCTGTCTTTCAAAAAGGGGGAAGGTGCATATCCAAGTTTCTTCTGCCAGAAGGAAGGCAGACGCTACCCCTCTATAAGCAGTCAGAGGATTCCGTGCAGAAAACACAAGCCTCACATAATGTGAAACCTCTAAACTGGTACATCTCCAAAGACCAAAAGCTGCAGAATTGACCCTCCTTTTCCAGATCATCTCCTGGCCCAGTGTGAACTGTTTTTTCCTGGGATATACAATGAATTTCCCCCAATTATTTCTGGATCAAGGTGGGGTTTGCTCCCAAAGCTGAGTAAGCCACCATTGGCACCATGAAGCCCTACAGGACAAAGGCAGTCTGCAAAGATAGACCCAAAGGCAGGATCAGGACAGTGGCACGCCAGATAAACAGTGATTCCACATTAACAATTCCATATTTTATTTTCTTAAACTGATACGACACAGTGAAACGCAAAAGGGGTGGATTCACACAAATTCATCTTAAATTGACGGGCTGAGCACTGCTTTGGAGAGCAGGTTTGGCTCACACCACACACAGCCAGCCACACACATACACAACCACCCAGGAGCCATTAGGAACCAGGTGGTAGGTAAGGATCCCTGCACCAGCCTCCCTGGTGGCTCTGGATTCCAATTGGCCACAAAACAATAAATACATGTTACATGCAAGGGAGGTCATGGGGTGACTAGGGAGGAGGCTAGTCTTAGAGATCTGCTTTCTTGTATGTTCAAGCACAGTGGCAATATTTCAAGTATTGCAAAAACAAAACAAAACAAAAAAAAAAAAAAAAAAAAAAAAAAACAAACCAAAAAAAAAAAAAAAAGTTGGTGTGTGTCCTATAACTCTGAATGTTGCTGGGGGACAGCAACCCCACATCTGCCTTGTGGACACTCAGATACTTTCAAGTACACGTGGACAGAGCAGTGACAAAGAGCCAGCACACTAGGAGGCCGGGAAGATATCAGCTCATGTCCACCTTGGAGCCTGGAAGACAAGCTCAGCAAGCACAGGAGCGACACTCACGGAAAAGCTCCATGAGGGACAGTTTTGCATATGTTATTTTTCACCCACACCTGCCTACTGCAGGGGGAGGACGGCATCTGGGCACTGCCCTCTGCCATCTAACAGGGCAAGTTGATAGAGATAGCCAGCCACACACTCACACACCGTATCAGGCAGCCTCTTCGCACCCTCAGCCACACAGCTGGTGCCATCTCCTCCATGGGAAACATCCAGAGCAATGCTCTGCCTTCCCCACCCCCACCCTGCCAATTCTTAAACATCTGAACTTTCCTTTTTTAAAGAAAAACTGGATTTGGGATTGCAGGCAATACATTTTAGGAGTAAAGTGTGGAAGTTCTGAGTTTATAAAGCATGGTGCTTCACAATGACTGTCCCTAATGAACATTTAAACAGGAGGACTGTTTCTCCCCTAAGAGGCAAGCCTGTGTTTCCCTCCAAAGACCAGACACAGGTGGAGGTGCACACTGGGCTATTTATACACGTAGACATGGTCTGCATCTGTACAGCATCTTGGAGAGCAAGAGCCAGGAACAGGAGGCAGGTTCCTAGTTCAGACTTGAACTGCTGGCTGAAGTTCTTCAGTCTCTGTCTACATAAAGTGCTCTGGTGACTTACAAAGCTGGGTGGGTAGTCTCAGAGGGAGAGGTTCCTATTCCTAGAGAGATCAGGAGGCCAAAAGGCCACACCCTTTTTTCCTGGATGAGCAATGGGGTAAGTGAGCTGTGAGAAAAAGCTCGCTTTGGCTTAGAGTCAGCAACAGTCTCAAGGCCTTGCCTGTCCACAGGGCTGCCTTGGGCTCTGCAGGTGGCAGGTGCCTACACTCACCAGCCTACCACCTCTCAGTGCCACACCTGGCTGCCAGGAGAGCCAGCTAGGAAGGATATGTTCAGAAACTCCTGTCCCGGTGGGCAAGGAAGCTGTCACTGGCACTTTGACATCCACCTACTGGCAGAGACTGGCAGCCTAGGAATAGGAAGCAAGAGTTGCACCAGTCTGCACAGGTCCACCATGCAGCATCCCTGCTGGAGTTGGCTGGCAGCAGTCTCAGCACCATCGGATCAGTGTCAAGAAGGACAGTCTGCCAGGTTTCAAACCCTTCCCTGCAGGATGGCAGAGGCGACTAGCTCCAAGGACACAGCAGGCTGGTAGCAGGCAGTCAGGCACAGATGCCGCTCAACAAGGCAGAAAGTCTCCGCTCAATGCACAACTTGCCTGTGGAAGAGAGAACATGATATGGTGAGGCCACACCTACTAACTACCCCACACAGGCTGCCAGGAAAAGGCACTCACACTTGGCAATGTTCTCAATGTCCGTCTGGTCCGTGAGTGTGTGCTGTAGCCCCTCCAGCAGTAGCAGGGCTTTGTGATAGCGTGGTACACAGCCCTCTCGGTGCTGGAACATCTCATCCAAGGCAGCAGATTGCACCTGTAGACAAAGGCAGAGCTGGGAAGGGCCAGGGCAAGGCAGGAGTGGCCTGAATGCTCAGCACACTGCGGTTTGGCCCAAGTTGTTTAGAGTGAGTATAAGAGGATGGTTAATTATTAGCAGGTAGTGGTGGTGCGTGCCTTTAATCCTAGCACTCGGGAAGAAGAGGCAGGCAGATCTGAGTTCAAAGTCAGCCTGGTCTACAAAGCGAGTTCAAGGACAGCCAGGGCTACACAGAGAATCCTTGTTTAAAAAAAGAATGACTAATAATGTCCCGGGGATAGCTAATGTCTTAGATGCTCACAGAGCCAGGTGACCCGACTGCATTGTGGCCACTGTGCTATCTACTTGGGGTGGATACAATCAAACCCTACCCCAGGACAGTCAGGGTGGCACTGTGAGCAGTGTACAGAGCACTCACTCGGTGTCATTCCATGAGGTCATGGTCACCTGAGAAAAGAGTATAGATAAGGAGGCCAACTTATACTTAGTTCCTTCCCCTTTGGCAGGGGTGTTCCTCATACGTGAGGAATATGTGAATAATCTCAAAGCAGAGTCCCTGCCTCAACGGTGTGGTCTTCACACAGAGGTCTTCCATGTTAGCTGAAAAATGGAATCTCAGAGAGAATAGGTAGGGATGCTACCTGAACTGAAAAGCTACACAGTGGACAGGTGAAGTCACTATGGGAAGCCCCTTGCTTGCTGGGTAGAGCATCACCTAACGCTGCAGACCTCTAGCACCTGGCAGCACACTAGGAACAAAATCCCAAGCCCCACCAGACAAAGCACAAAGACCGCCCATACCATCTGTACAGCGTGGCTGAGGATAAGCCGTTCAGCAGTGACACCATGGATCCCATCCAGCAGCCGTTGTTTGTCCAAAAAGAAACGCTGAAGCCGCAGACTGAGGCCCTGACAGGACACCACGCTGGCCTTATATAGCTCGTTTAGTCTGCGTACAACTAGGGTAGAAGTGTCAGTCATTTCAGGCTTTTAGGAGCAGAGGACCCCATAGAGAGCTGGAGAGCATGTGTGTAAAGGAGTATGTTCCGCTTGAACAGGAGCTGCAGCCTCCAGCTTTCCCCAGAGCCCTATGTAGCAAGAGCAACATCAGTTCCAAGTAGCTCTGCCTGGGTAAACCCATGGACTTACTACTCTGTGCTCTGAGCATGAGGCCAGGTCCTGTGTACCCACTCTGACAACTGCCCTTGGCATGGCCTAGTCCTACCCATGTGACCTGAACTCTCCTCTCTCTCAGGCTGGCTTGCTCACTCTTACCCCAGCACCACACCCCTGAACCCACATCCTCACCCTGCTTCACAGTAGATGAAAGGCAGAGCTTGCCAGCTCGAATCTGGCCAATGGCAGTCTGTAGGCCTGAGGACAGAAGCTCAGCCACCTTCAAGTACAGTACCAGCTGTTCTGCAAAGCTAGAGGTCAACAAACAGGTCAGAGGCTAGTCAGGGCCGGCAATGTCCAAGAACTGCCTTCTCGGTCCCCAGGCAACACCTACCCCCACTCGCGGCTCAACTGACTGATCTGGTCGGCCACCACACTTTCCTGCAGCTGGTACTCAGGGCCCCCGGCCACCTCGCTGGCACTACCCTTCAGGGCTGCAATCTCCAGAACTTGCTGTGCAAATGCAAGTGTGAAGCGCAGACTGTGCAGGGTCTCCGTGTGCTCTTGCTGAGGAAGCAATAAAGGTCAGAGCCTGGGGCACACAAGTGTGTGTTAGAGAGCTGAAAGGCTCATCTGCCAAAGAGGCACCTCTCTCCCAAGTATTAATCAGGTAAGTCAGAAGGAAACACCCATGCTTGTCACCTCCCCACAAGCCTCACCTCCATGAGGGTCTCTTCTGGGAGGTCAGGAGCCTCAAAGGTCACAGCTCCCTCCAAGTTGGCAGCAAGTGGGTCAGCAAGGCTACAGCAGTGGCCTGGGGCAGAAAGCTCAGTGGCCTCACCACAGGCCCCAGGTACTAAGTGGCGGGCAGAGGAAGAGCCGGCAGAGCCCAGGGAGCTGGAAGAGCCCACTGTAGGTAGATGTCTGGTAAGGGACAGGCAGCATGCCTGCTTCACACCCTGCCATCTCTGGCCCTCTGAACTCCCTCTCTCAGTTCACATTCTTCCTCATCCTGATGCTTTAATAGGGAATACAAGTCAAAGGTGCCAGCGCCGGGATCTCCGTCTTGGAGTGCTTTAGCTTCCAATACTTAAACACATATTGGTTCAGAGAAAGCAGTGAAGCCATGCGCAGAACTGGGTGGTATAGGTAGGTAAAGGCAACCACTGCCATCATTGTGAAGTGGCAGGATCCTCGTGAATCTATTATTTAGCCAGGGTTTCCAACCAACATAGGTTGGGCTTTCAGGGCAGTTGGATAAGGAGACCAGCATCTTAAATACCACGCCTGCTCCATGCATATGCTGGGAATGCCACAGATCTTACACAAATGGACCTTTAGGATTATGCTACAGAACACTGCATTCAAGAATTCCCATTCCAAGGTTCTGCTCTTACTTCGCATATCCCTCACCTGAGAACATTCTGGTGCGGGTGCCCTGGGGCGGTGTGGTACCACTGGGTGGAGAGCCCACAGTGAACACCACAGGTGCTGGACTGCTGGCCCCTCCAGCACGGGCTCCTGGGTGCAGGGTCCCTCCAAAACCAGCAGAGGGAGCTAAGGAACAAGGCAGGTTCAGAGATCAGGTCTGGGCCAGACTCTCACAACACCCCCACAGATCCCTCACATACCAATCTCCATAGGTTTCTCCTGCAAGCTATCAGTGCTGCCTGAATCAGAGGCCTGTGTCCCAAATGCAGCCTTAAGCAGCAGATCTGTAAGACGGCTGGTGCTGAAGGACCTGAGGTGGTAGGAATGGGGAGGCAGTATGTGTGGAGAGTGCCTCTAGACCCAGCAGCTAGGGTCCTATTTCTGCACACAATCATACCTCAGGCATAAGGAGCTGTGAGTTCTCTAACCCACTTCATCTTTCAAACAAGGAAAACAGGCTGAACTGCAAGGGCCCACCACAAATTCCCAACACCTGCCACATTGGGCAGCCAACACACAAAGATAATTTTGGTCAGAAATGGTAAGGAGGACAGCTCCTGAGCACAGTCCATCCACCCCACTTACCGGCCAAAGGGGCCCCTGGTGTCTTCAGCAGGCCGCAGGCCAGAGCCCAGCTGCTGACCCTGAAAAGGACTCGCCTCTGAGAGGTCAGGCAGTGTGCGGTTCCGAGGAGGCGTCATTACTACACCCTGCCGAGCCAACAGGGTCAGCAAATTCTGAGAGCTGGGAGCTTTGGGGAAGTCAAATGAGGGCCCAGCCTAGGAGGGAAGGACAGCAGCACTGAGAAGTTCCAATGGACTGCCAGACCTCAGAACCCATAGCCCAACATGGGCCCACTGAGGAAATCTGTCCCTTCAGAACAAGCACTGATGATATATGTACAGGCTCTTACAACACAAGATAGCAGCTGCTGTGTGGGGCTAAGACAAAGAGACAGAACTACACAATCTCTCTAAGTGACAAACTAGCCCTGTGACACTTTTTGAAATGGAGTCTTACCAAAACAGTCCATGGTAGCCTCAACATTCAGCTCCTCCCTCCAAAGCTAGGCTTACAGGTATATGCCTCGTCTGAGATTTCTTTCCTATACTCAAATCAGGCCTACTCATCTTAGTAAACACCTTTTGGTGCCACACTACCATAGTCACAGCATAGCAGAGAGACACAGGGCCCAAGGTTTCTTCCCTATCAGGGAAGTCAGCGGTCCCCATTCTGTGACAAGCCATCTCCTCCAAGAATCAGTTCCTCTAATTTCCCTTCCCTAAGCCCCTGCCAGGCACCTCCAGGGAAACAGCCCGAGTGTGAAACCCAACAGGCAGCCAAGACACAGAGACCAGGTCCTTTCCCACCCCGTATCCTCCACCAGAGCTCTGTCCCTCCTAGAAGTCAGTCCAGCCAGCCATTACCTTGGTGGGAGAGCCTAGGATGGGGGGCAGGGGACTCCGCTGTAGGAAGTCAGGCAGCTTAGGTGAGCCACGCAGTGGCCGGCAAGACTGTAGCCCTGGGCATGGCTGGGGTGCGCTGGCTTGGGGTGGGCTGAAGGTGGCTCCCAGAGGGTCTGTTGGGGGCTTGGGGAGCTTGGGGCGCACAACATGGAAGTCAGACAGGTTGGGGGCACTGTGCAGACGGCAACCCAGCCCAGTGGTCCGTGAGGAGTGCTCAGGCACAGAGGAACCTGAGGACAAGAACAGGGACAGGACAGGCTGCATTACTACCCTCAGGTCCCTCAGCTAGACACACTGGAAAATATCCAACAAAGCACTGCCCCACTCTAGGTCTCTGTAACCACCATTCTGGACACCTCACTCCATGAACACAACACCCTTACAAAGTCTCAGAAAGTTTCTATGAGAGCGGAGGCACAGAAGGGCTTAGCAATCTGTCCAAAGCCACACAGCTGTAGAGTACAAGGAACTGAGTGGCAGGAGGCATCCTCTGTGATCCAAAAGTTGATTTCACTGTATTTCCTACTTTCTCCCTAACAGCAAGAGCCTCAACAACAGGAAGAGACCCCAAACAATGTCAGCTAACCTTCATGCCTGCTCTATAGATGCTCAGGCCAGGGGCTGTGCCCACACCTACCTGGTCGTGGTGACCTGCCAGCTCGCATATCAGCTCCTTGTGGGGAGGGCACTCTGCTCCAGCCAGGCCGCTCAGGAATGGTTCCCACTAGTAAGAAAAGGGTAGCTAGATTAGACACAACAAATAGAAGGGGTCATCAAACCCACCCCATCTACTCCCAGAAAAAGGAATGCCCACCAGTTCTCATCCCCCATATAAACTTACCTTGGGGAGAGGGTGTGTAGGGACGGCTACCTCCTAGTGACGGTTTCCTGGCCAGCATGGCTCCATCAGTGTGGGAGGGGGGTGATGGGCTGGCCCGAGCAAAGCCCAAGGGGCTAGTGCTACCTGATCTTCGGATGGCAGAGGACCTGCACAGAGCCAGGGCACATAAGGTCTAATTGACATCACTGAGGGCCCCCTGATGTCACTCAGCTTTTTCTTGGCTAGTCTGGCTTACAGGTACTTACCAAGCTGCCTTCTATAGTTTACATGAAACATTCATTCAACCCCTAACATTTACTTTAGTCCACCAAACACAGCTTGCCAACAAGATGGGTTTGAGAGCTTAGAAGTCCCCAGTAGTTACGAGAATTCTACAAACTCCATGACTGTACACAGGACAACTGTGGCACGACTCTCACTAAAGTTAGGGACACTAACCGGGCTGTCTGGTGCTGAGTAGGTGATTGTAAATTCTGCTCGATGCGCTGGTAGTTGTGCACCTGAGTGGGGACAGGAATGGGGACCGAGGCACCATACCTGTTGCTGGAGAAAGGGCCAGGTCGGCTGTGGAGAGAGGGTAACCACTGTAGACGGCACTGGGAAGAGGCTCAGGCCCAGACACATTTGGGTTGAGAGGTCTCATCCTTGCCCAAGTCTGAAGAGTTGGCTTTCACACTGTACCCCACCCAACACTTGTCTGTGTGACTCCCACATATGTGTTGCCTATAACCTAATCTAGGCAAGGTCCTGTAGGCAGTATTCTCAGTTGGGTTCCCTCACTAATCCAGCCACATATCAACAACAGCCCTTCAGTGGGACATCCACATTGCCATGTCTGGCCAAATCTGATCGAATACAGGACCTTTAGACACAACAGATCTTGCCAAGAAAGATGGCCAGGATGCTGAGGATCACTGATGCCCATCTATGCTTACCCAGAGGGGCTGGGAGAACTGCTGCAGGTCGGGGAGGGAGAAGGGGTGCGACCATGGCTCTCTAGGCCAGCAGAGGCCACCAGCGAGCTCCTGGTGGTAGAAAGGACAGACAGCTTTAGATTGATGCATCAAGATCCTAAACTCTCTCACCAGGCTTCCCTAAGTGGGCCCAGCAGCCTTAGTTCTTCCCAAATGGCCTATTCCATGCCAAGACTGGCTACTGCAAAGGCCCAATTTATCCCTGGGCAGAGGTCAGGAGAGGCTGACTCACCCACTACACAGCAGGCTATCGGGTGGGGGCTTGGTACTAGCTGCCTCAGCTACTAGGTCACCTGTGGAAGAAGAAAGCATCTGACCAAGGTGTCCCCTGTCCTCCTTGACTCGCCTGACCCTCTGGCTCTTGGTGCTCTGCTCAATGTCCCCTTTCTCCTGAGAGAGTGCAGTCTGAGCAGTGCAGTTGCTTGCTTATACAGTGGCTTTGTGGGGTCCCAGTATGAGGGCAGTCTACTCCAAAGCAAAGACACTGGGGTGGCAACCCTTCGAGAGCCACCTTTGTATTGTATATATATCCATGTCCCCCCTTTTTTTAATACTCTGGAACTTGGGGCATAGGGCTCTCCAGACACACCTGTGGTGATAACATCCTCCCTAGCAAGCTCAGGGCTCTAGAAACCCATTCCAACTGCCCATAGGGAGTCAGGCTAAAGCCTATGCCCACATGCATGTGCATGTATCCAGGTGTCTGACACACCTTTATACTCCCCCAACAAATACTGTGAGGTTGCCTGTCTATGTAGTGGGACCTGACCTGGAAACTGGGCTGGGACCATGACAAAGTCATCTGTGTCACAGGAGTCTTTGCTGCTGCCACCAGAGTCCCGGGAGCCCTGCAGAAAGCCAGCAGCATCCGCTGGGGAAGTAAGGGTCTTCTGCAGCTGTGGCATCTCCCCCAGGGACTGCAGGACAGAGCAGGGTTGGTGAACTGAGTCCAAAGGCAATCAACCTCCCCAAGAATGGTGCAGGTCACAGTGGATCTCAGGCCCATAGTGCTAAGCAAAGGGGGCTGGGCTTGGACATTGCAGCACAGCACAGCTCTTTATTTTTTTACGATTTATTTACTACATAAGACAATGTTCTGCTTGCATGTATGCTTGCAGAAGAGAATACCATATCTGTTTATGATGGTAGTGGGCCACCATATGTTTGCTGGGAATTTAATAAAGAACCTCTAGAAAAGCTGCAGCCTGTGCTCTTAACCTCTGAGCATCTCTCTGGCCCTCTCTTTCAAACATTAAAGACAAGCTTTAGGATGAGTGTCATACGGCTTGGGAGCCTGCAGCTCCTACACATTCATGAAGAATCTACCTCTGGGACAGTGTTCACCATCCATCCCTCTTCACCCCACCTCTCCATTTCTGTACAGTAACAAACCAGGGGACCATAGAGGTAGTGTCCCTGTGAGGAAGTTGCTACTGCAAACCAGCACCAAGCAGGCACCATATGGACACGCCTCTAGACTCTCAGAGCAGGTGGCAATGCTTAGCACAGTTGTAGGTATACTTTTCATGGAATGAGTACCCCCAGAAGGTGCCCTACCATCAGACACAGATCACAGAACCTGCTCCCAGTTATGGCAGAGCCTAGAATACTGGCCAAACCCGGAACACTATCTTATTACTGTTTCAATCAAATATGAGTGAACATTGATATGGGGCTCAAGTCCCACACAGGCATGATCAACAGATCACTGCCACTGAGCCTCAGTGAGAGGGGATCTCTTCCCTAGGCATGCAGGACACAAGCTACACAAACAATGCCTAAAGTATGTAAGGACCAGACGCAGCTAGATCAATTTCTGCACACCTATCATTATACATTCCATGGCCCAACAGATAATCCAAGATATCAACTCACCGGTGGGGAGGCCAGGTGTGATGCAGAGCTGCTGCTAGAGCTGCTGCCGGACCCTGAGCTCGGGTACGAGGGCACAGGCACAGGTGGGGCTGCAAGAGGAATGTGGGTCAATATGCACACTTCTGGATCCCACTACAGCTCTGGGGATGTGTGGGGATGTGGCTGCCTTTGAATGGCCCGGTACCTCAGCTCTCACCACAGAGACAAGCAGCCAGCATCAGGCTACACCACTCTGCACTGGTACCTCCAGTGCCCCAAAGCCTATGACACCGGTCATAGGTAGATATATATACATGGCCTTGAAGCAGAGGCAGAACTGGATGCCCCATCAACCCAAAGTTTTCCTCAAAATAGCATGTGACACCTATAGACATTGGGGAACATGTCACAAGCCCAGTCTGTGCCCAAGATTCCCAGAGACTCACACTTCTTGATGGTGGTGCTAGCATCTAAGAAAGGATGGTGGAAAAAATTCATCTGTTGGATAAAAAAAGTTAATTATCTTGAGGTCCCTTACCCAGACAGCCTGACCAGAGAGCCCTGGGTGTCAAAGTCAGGCCCCAGCAACCTAGGCAGAGTCAGGGCCCCAGATGGTGGCTCTTGAGAACATCTGACCTCTATTTCAGCGGGATTCAGTCTGCTGGCCATGCTGAGGTTAGAAGGAGTCTAGTGTACTGTGGCCCGGAGGCTGACAGCAAATGGTAGGCTAGGAGTGCCTGGGCACTAAGACCAGCTAACATAAGTTAAAGGGGCAGGGTGCCAGGTGGCCTGTGCTCACCAAAGTCCATTCGGTCCTTGTGGTTGCGCTGCAACAGAGCCAGGAGCAGCTGCCGCAGGGGAGCTGACGTCTCCCGTGGGATGCTGGGAGAAAGAGAGGATGGGTTTGAGCAAGAGTTGTGGGATGCCAGGGTAGACATGTCCTGGGGAGTATGGAGGGTTTCTTACGCAGGAACCAGTGTCTTGTTTTTCTCATAAAACAGGCGCAGGTCCTGAGGGCTGCTGGCCTGTTGGGATAACAATGAAGAGGTTCAGTCCTGTGAAGTACCTGCCACCTCAGAGCCCTAACACCTACCTCCCAGTGCCTAGCCTCTCAAGTGCCTTTGTCTCCAGATATCCATGGCAAGGACCACTGAGCAGCTCATGTGCCATGTGCACACAAGGACAAGGGGAAGGCAGACGGGGCAGAAAGAAGCACCAGACCCTCCAATGAAAAAAGGCTGGGCATATATTCCATGTTGGGGACACATCTGGGAGGCTCACGGGTTGATACCCCAGTACAGGAAGTGCGGTTAGCTCTTAACCTGAATAGTCAATGTTGGCAAGTAGGAACTATGCAAGCCTATTAGGGCTTGGGGGCATGCCAGGTATCAATATCATATCTTGTCAAGGCAGACACAGCCCTAGGTTTTTAAATTCCCCTTGATGCAGACTTTGCTTCCAGGTTTGGGTTACCTACTTAGGACGAACAGCTGCTTTAGAAGCAAGGGTAGGTGGAAAGTCCATATTGAGACATGACTCTGACCTCTAATGGGGTCACAGCAAGGAGACCCTTACTAAGCAGAGAGGTATGGCTTAATCATAGATAAGAGAACTCTTCTGCTAGGTGGGAAGTACCTGTGTGGCAGAGATCAGGGTGACTGGGCAGGGTCTAATGCTACCTGACTCTTAAGAAAATACAGTTTCAGTGACCCCTTGGAAGGCTATGGAGAAAATTTTCACCTAAAAGATGCAGGAGAGCCACCAAGCTTGGTACCTGTAACCACAAACTGATTCCCCATCTGGCAACCCTGTACTCTTCCATGCTGGGAACACCACCCACACTAACCCTTACCCTCTAAGGTTTTGGGAACTCACTAAGACCTTAGTGTCACAGGCTTACTTACCTGAAAGGGGGCCTTTCCTGTCAGACACTGGTAGACAATGGTGCCAATGCTCCATAGATCAGCCTTCCCGTCATAGTGCTGGGACATGATGACCTCAGGGGCCTACAGGGTAACAACAGATAAGCCCTACTGTACAGCAGTATGTAATAACAGCTATCAGGCACCAGCCAATTGGAGCAGACATCTGCTGGGGACCAAGCAATCAACATACATCACCAGAGCAACAACCAGTTTTGACATGACAAAATGGTACGGCCACTCTGTCTGCAACCCCTTACCAAAATGGTAAGGCCACAGCTTACTTAGGAATTCCGTAAAGGGTCTCAGGCAGGGCTGACACTAGCCCAGCTCTGCCTTGCCCTTGAGTCCTGAAGCATGAGTAAGCACGCACCATGTACATAGGAGAACCGCAAAGTGTGGCCGCCATCATGTTGCTCTGGAGGTACCGGGCAAATCCAAAGTCAGCTGCAGGAGAAGCACCCAGATTGCATGAGCTGAAATTGCTCTGGGCATGGTCCCCTGCTGCAGTCTCTCAGGGAGCTACCACCCCAACAGGTCTCACCAATCTTGACTCGGATGTTACTAGGGTTGGCACGGCGACCCCCAGGATTGGACAGCAGAATGTTCTGGGGCTTCAAATCGCGGTGGATGATGCCCTTGCTGTGTAACAGCTGCATGGCGCCAGCAATCTGCTGTAGGAATAGCCTGACAGTATCTTCACTCAGTGTACGCATGGCTGTAAGAAAAGGCAGGCTCAAGGAACTTGGGACACCACTGTCTTGAGTGTACATGGTTGTGTGGAAAGACAAGCTCAAGGCCTTAGCGCCAATACCACTCCCCAGACACTCCAGCACACAGGGCCAACCCATTCTGCATGCCATTGGGCACCAAGGCCAACTTTCCTTTGCAACCTCCAGAAGAAGCTGGTCCTTTCTTATTTTAACCCCAAAGAGCACCTGCCCCTCTTCTCATACATCCTTGTAGGAAGCCCCCTAACCACTAGCTCTTGGTGCTTATGACAGCAATCTACTCCTCTTGGTCTCCACTCTTCTGCTGACACCTCCTAAAACCTTCTTCATTCCTGTGGCCAGCAATCAATCACTAGGTTTTGTCCCTAGTTCTGGAATAGGTCTTTTATCTACTAGTGCACAGTCGAAGTGGGGACAGGCACTGGAGAGATAGTTCAGCAGTTAAGAGTACTCGTTGTTAAGAACCCTGGTTTGGTTCCTAGCACCTACATGGTTGCTCACAAGCATCTATAACTCAAATCCCAGGGCTTCTGGAATCCTCTGTCAAGTGCCAGGCATGAATGTGGTCTACATTCATAAAGACAAAACACTCACACACATAAAAACAAATTTAAAGTTTTTTGTTTGTTTTCTGTTGTTTTGTTTTTCAAGAGAGGGTTTTGCAGGGCTGGAGAGATGGCACAGTGGTTAAGAGCACTGTGTGACCTCTTCCAGAGGTCCTGAGTTCAATTCCCAGCAACCACATGGTGGCTCACAACCCATCTGTAATGAGATCTGGCGCCCTCCTCTGGCATGTGGGCATACATGGAGGCAGAATGTTGTATACATTATAAATAAATAAATCTTTAAAAAAAGAAATAGGATTTTGCTGTGATCTCTGTGAGTTGGAGACCAATATGGTTCTAGAACATCCAACGCTACATACCCTGTCTCATAAACAAACAAATGAAAACAGTGAGTAGCTCTATACTCAGGCTAGACTGGGCACAGGCTTCACCAATAGCTCAGTGTGGAGATGTCAGATAACCAGTTAACTCCCTCCCAGTAGGAGGCACCTCTCTGGTAACCAGGTCTGCAAGGATCACCTACCTAGAGCCCAGCAGGCAGACACCAAAACATGTACACCTTATACATATGCACTTGGCACATACCAAAAGAATAAACAGTCACTGCAGATCCAGTCTGGATCACACAACCGTTTTGGTGGGACACCAGCTCACCACAGTCCAATCACTTGACAAGTGGCTAGGCTGGAAGCCTACACGAACTCAAACACACTGACACATAGGGGTCTGTAAGCACCTGATAATCTCAAAGTTATATATAGGTCAACCTTGTACTAACCTGCTCACCCCTTTCCTTCTCCACAGACAGGTGACATGTGAGGCTGGCCTAAGACCAACCTAACACACTGTGAAGCTGGAAACTTGCCAAGAACCACCCAATTACTGAAAGTCATGGGTGCAACATGCTGCCCCAAGAGACAAGAGCAAATACTGCACAGATCAGCCACATGAACCTGAGCATGCAGTGAGCTGACAGGCCACTGCATCTAAAGTCAGGAGCCTCAAGATAGCATCCCCACACCTACTCCACAGCTGACTCATCCCATCAGACTTTGCAGGGTCCTCCTAGACCCAGGATCTGCTATGATGGCAACAGGAAGTCAGTGTCCGAGTCTGGGATGGTGTCTAGAGGCTCCAGCAGAAGGAGGACCCAAAGAACAGAAGACTGCTCTAAATGCCTGTGTTCCTCTGGAGAATGCTCAGGAGTTTTGCTAGAAGGTGCTCAGGTCCCTGGAGTCCCCATTCTCAAAAGGCCAAGTGGCTGTCATTTCCTTTACAGTCTGAGACAGAAGGTATATCTAAGAGGGGCTGCTTTGAACCATCAATCCCTGCTTCTGGTTTTGTGTTTGCCAAGGTGGAGCATTCTGAATCACAACCATAGACACCACTGCACCTTCCAGGCCTTGCTCCCCCTCAGAGTGCTCCACGGAAGGGATCAATGCACTCTCACTCTACGGATCACAACCCCACTCGCTCTCCTGCTGCCTGAAGCTTCCTTGCTCTGCTAGTGAGAGCACTTTTTACTAGTCTGTATCCAGACACTCCCATAGATCTATTGGCTAAACTTCACATATACACTAAAGCTGCCCCTGCCCTCCCATGAAAACCATACACCCTCCTCCCCATGTTTTGTGCCTGCCAGTGCTTGCTCTGACCCACCTACGCTGCCTGTGTCCTCAACCCTGCCAAAACAGCAGTACCCGACTATTCTGCTCAAGTCATCCTCCCAACATGTGAGAAACACTTAATAAATAGCTGAGGGTGGTGAGGCCTAAGGGTCTAAAAGAGCTGGACTCCCTTCTATATAGCCCTAAAGCAGGAGAGGATGAGGAAAATCAACGCCACAATCAATCAGGGGCAAATCAAGCTGGCAGCAGCATCTTAGACTAGCAGTAGTGCCCAGCTGGGGTATGTCTACTCACTGTGTAGATAGTCAGCCAGATCTCCACCATTACAGTACTGCAAAAGACCAGGGACATACCATCAAAACATGGCCAAAGACCTTCCAGTCTTAACCTGACTCCTTAGCCCCATACCTGTTCCTTGAACCTGCCCAGTACAGGTGTCCTAAAATCGCAGCTAGGAATGTCAATAGTGCATACTTATAACTGACCCAACCCTAACCCTCTGCCCATTCCTCTGGGCCCTGTGATTGCCCTGGCCCCATGGGAACTCACCTCCATGACCAGGTAGACAGAACTGGCCATCTCCTGAAAGACAAAACAAGCCATTTGAGAAGGGAAAGTACCTTGCATATTCTTTTTTTAAAATGTTTATTTATTTATTATGTATTCAATATTCTGTCTGTGTGTATGCCTGCAAGCCAGAAGAGGGCACTAGACCTCATTACAGATGGTTGTGAGCCACCATGTGGTTGCTGGGAATTGAACTCAGAACCTTTGGAAGAGCAGGCTATGCTCTTAACCTCTGAGCCATCTCTCCAGCCCCTACCTTGCATATTCTTTCACTCATTGGACATTACTTGGAAGAGCCCTTGGTACTTGGTACCACAGGCACTCTCAATATGTCATTTACCAATAGGGCTTGAGGCAGAGTGAACATGGCCAGGCCTAGGTGTCTTCTGTGGCCAAGACTCAATCTAGGAGACAAGACATTTATGGCAAATGGCTTGGGAGAAGGGAACCTGTTGTTTCAAGATCATACTAATACAGGCCCAGTGTCTCAAAGTGTCTGAGGATCTCCATAAGGTTCAGGATAGGAAAAGGTTGATATGTACAGGGACCACTACCTTTGAAGGTTACTCTTGTCCCTAGGGAGCTGACCTTGACTCTTAGTCCAAGAACTTCCCAGCACTGGAATCCACAAGGCTAACAGATTACAAACTGGTACTGGCAGGGTTAATCAGTAGCAAGGAGGCCTCCAGCTGTTCTGATCCAGCCTTGTGGGGCTTTGGAGGCTAACAGGCAATCTCAGCAGGAGGCATCCTGATCTCCTCACTCAAACTCAGACAGACCCTCACCTGGGCGCACCAGTCCGTCCCCTTGTCTAATCAAAGCCTGTGTGAACAGGACCACCCACCTGACAGGGCCAAGTCCCACACTGCGGGACCACCCATAGCAAATCCCCCTCAAAGCTGTAACAATCACCATTCACACCTGTTTCACTGACAAGAAACGTGGGACCTAGTGGTATTAAGCCAGTCAGGCTGGTTCTAAGCAACTTGCAGAATTTTTCTACAGGCAGCCTGATCCCTGCAGTGTAGCCGTCTGCTGGGTGGAGCAGGCTTTAGGAACCACAGGAAAAAGGCCCTCCCCTCCTATAGCCCACAGCAAAAAGGAAAGGCCCCGCCCCAATTCCAAGCACTCAAGGAGGATCCACTCCCTGATCCTCAGGAACTCAGCTACAGAGATGAAGGAGGTTCCTCAAATCTCTTCCAGGCCTGGACAAAGCGGAGACTGCAGAGTCCTGCTGACAGCTTGCAAGAGCTGGATGGGACAGGAACCACAGGCCCCAGATGACCACCACAGCAGTCAATGGCCACCTGCCCCACAAGTCGGTTACCCCAAACATGTACTCAGACTTCAAGGACTCCTACCCAGCCTCCCAGTCCCTATGACTAATGCCTACACATGAACACCCATGAGTGACAGACATGAAACATCTGGACACCTGCGATGTGAATGTGCAAAGAGCCCACCCATGTGCCTCAGAACTGCACCAGAATGATTGGGGAGCTAAAAAGTGTGTTCAGGCAGTCTGGCTGTCCCACCTCAGTGTGTTCCAAAACTGACAAACTGGGTATAGCCCAGGTGGGAGGCTATTCACAAATACAGGCCTAGACTGCTTCACCAAGGCCTGTATGCCAACACCCCAAGTACCTGCCTAGATGAGGAGCCTTGACTTAGCCCCATTTGGCTCCACTCCCACCTCTCTCTGCCTTCCAGGCCAGCTGCAGGAGACACTCTGGGACAGGTGATGCCCTGTAGAGCCCCCAGTCTGAGCAACAAATAAGTTAGGGGCCCAGGATGGAGGGACAGGGACCAGGAAAAAGAGACCAAGTCTAAGTAGGATGGGGACTAAAATGAAGAAATAGCCTGAGGCCCCTTCAGCTCAACTGAAGTGAGAGCTAAAGGAGGGCTTAGGGCACAGCAAAGGTGGCAGAGATAAGGACCCACAAATAGCCACTGCTGCACACTCTGTTCCTTCTGTGCATCAGAGGGCGTGTCTCAGCTGCTTCAGTCTGCAGCTCAAGCCAATGGAGGCTGCTGGGGCCACTTGCTATGTATGGGACACACACATTAGAGCCTGGCAGTTAGAGGCTCAGGCCTGTCCTTACCATAAGTACTGTTCCCTTGGGTAGATCTGTCCCAGAGCCCCAAACTCATCCACCTAGCCTGAACAAGCAGGGACAGTGACAAGGACTGACAAAAGATCTGGAAAGATAAATAAATACAAAATAACAACCTCAGAGATATTAACCCAGGATTCCCAAATGAGGGATGACTGCTACCAGCAGCCCTAAGCCTGTCCTCTCTTATATACAGCATCATGCTTCCTGCCTCCCTAGAGGCAAAGCTACCAGTGAACCATGGGACTTCAGCATGCACACATAGTTCCTGATTAGACCCTAGTAGGGTCCATCTATATGCCTTTCATAAGCCAATTCCTAACCAGTCCCAATCAAGCTGGAACTCTACTGCCTACCTCCAGCCCTTCCCAGTAGGTGGTCCTAAAAGAGACCCAGAAGGGCTCAGGTAGAATGGTGTCAGCTTTAATTCATAACAGCTAGCTTGTTGCCCCATTCTGACCTGCTACTGCCGCAAAAGAACAAGCTTCCATCTGAGACTGAGTGTTCCTACCAGGCCTGAGCTGTGGCCTTAGTCCCCAATGGTAGTGCCCACCATTCTGGCAAGCCCTCTCAAATCTGCTCTTTGTATTCTCTCCTGCCTCTGTGCTTAACTTCCCTGAGCCCCAGAAAATAACAAGCACAGCACGTTCCCCAGCCAGTTTTACAAATGAGCCAAGGCCCAAGAAAGCAAGAGACATGCCCAGCTCTGTAGAGCAGCAGGGCTCGCCCAGGCAGGCTGGCTTCCATGCCATCTCCCATCTATATGCCTTCCATAAGCTAATTCCTAACCAGTCCCAATCAAGCTGGAACTCTACTGCCTACCTCCAGAGCTGGGCCTTGCTGTCTCTAGCCTGGAGGGAGTGAGGTAAACCACAAAGTAAGAAGGGCCTCCCAGGCAAGAGCTTTTAAAGGGAAACAGCCCGCCCAGACCAGCCCCTCTGCATTGATGAGGCTACCCTCTTTAGGAACAGGGGTAGCAGAAGCCAAAGTACAGCCACAGTAGTTACAGCTACCCTGTCTCAACCTACCTTGAGCTCACCCAGAACCACCTCTCCAGCCTCTATTCTGCTCAATTGGTTTCTGCAAACTCTAGGGGGCAGTGACAAACCACAGCTGACAGTAGAGCAAAGAAAGACTTGGAGACAGACATCCCTTTGCTGAGTTTCCCTCCCTGTGCACAGAAACTCACTAGGGCAAAAGAAAAGTTCAAGAGGGACAACAGAATCAGCACTCCTGCAGAAGCTGCATCTGCTACTCTCAGGCATGCACTGCTAGCCCAGCAGTCCAGCATCCTGGGAAGCCGTACGGGCATCTGGGCACGTAGGAGGCCGCCCTGCCCCAGACACTGAGATATTTGCTTAATAGGATCCCAGCTCTCCACCCTCTGCCTGCTCTACTCTGGTCTGGCAATCTCAAGCTGGGTCTGGCAGGCGGGTGACATGCTCTGACCCAATTAACTCCTGAGGAGCCAGGCTTCTTCTGGACTGCAGAAGGTGCCAAGGCTTTAGCCACAGCAAATGCTGGGCTCTTCTGGACAGTTGACAGAGGAAGGCCAACTAATAACACCAGGGTGTAAGGAGAGTCTACTCCACCCCACTGGGCTCGAGCAGCCACCCTTTGTTGCAGGCTACCAACCCAGGCTGGCCTCTCAGAGGAGGAGGCATCCACATGTCCGGGTAGGTCTATAAGCCTACTTCCATGCACCAACTTATGCTGTGAATAGTCAGACCCTTCTCTGAGACGCCACAAATAATTCAGGATAACAGAGTTGTCTCTTGGGAATACAACTCCATATAGTTCCTCTCCAGAACCATACTTCTGTAATCTATCTACAACGATTCTGACCACTACAGATAGTACAGTCAGAAAAGTGACTGACTCCCCTGCAAAAGACTATTTGTAGGAGACCAGCCAGACACAGGGCAAGGAGGAGAGGGCAGGCAGCCTCTAGAACATGGCATCTATCCTGCACAGCCATGGGCTTTATGGTGTATTCTATCAGCCTTACAACTGCCATATTTTTACATTCTCCATAATTTAAAAGGTAAAAAACCTTGGTCCAGCAGGTAAAAGAATCCATGACCAAGGCCAGGTGCTGGTGGCGCAAGCCTTTAAACCCAGCACTTGGGAGGCAGAGACAGGTGGATCTCTGTTGAGTTTGAGGCCAGCCTGGTCTACAAGAACTAGTTCCAGGACAACTACGGCTGTTACACAGAGAAACCCCATCTCGAAAAAAAAAAAAAAACAAACAAACAAAAAGCCGAAAAAGAAGCATCACTACATCACTAAGCCTGACAATCTGAGTTTAATTGCTGGGACCCATCTGATAGCGATACCAACTTCTGACAAATTATCCTGATTCCCACATGAAGAACACATACATATACACAAAAAATAAAATTTCAAAACTCCAGTCTTTTTTTTTGGCGGGGGACGGGGTTTCAAGATAGGGTCTCTCTGTAGCTTTGGAACCTGTCCTGGAAACTAGCTCTGCTAGAGATCCGCCTGCCTTTGCCTCCTGAGTGCTGGGATTAAAGGCATGTGGCACCACTGCCTGGTTTGGTTTAAAACTCCAGTCTTTTAGTGGTTTCTGAATGATGATTAGTTTCTGCACCCCTGTGACATGTGCATCCTTCAATTATTAGTTCAACATCAACCCCCTATTTTGGACTTAAAAAGACAAAGTGGGAGGGCGTTAGGGACCTGGAGAGACGGCTCATCAGTTAAGATTAGTGGTTGCTCTTGTAGAGGACCTGTGTTTGATCAATACACTCATATGATGGATCAAACCACCTATAACTAACTCCAGCTCCAGGGGATCCAACCCTCTTAAAGGCTTCGGTGCATGCACATGATACTTACATATGTGCAGGGAAAACAGACACAAAATAAAAACAAATCTTTAAAAACAATAAAAATAAATCAATAAAGTGGGAACTCAACAAGATGGCCCTGTGGAGTGAAGCTACCTACCACCAAATCTAATGCTCCGAGTTTAGAGTCCCCAGAACCACAGTGGAAGGAGAGATCACCTCCACTCCAGTTGTTCTGACCACCACAGGCACTGGGACATGTGCATGCCCATCCCATATATTACACAAAGGTTAAGAAAAGTTTTAAATAAAGAGATGGGGCTGGAAAGATGGCTCAGCGTTTAAGAACACTGGCTGTTCTTCTGGAAGACCAGGGTTTGATTTCCAGCACCCACATCACAATCATCTATAACTCCAGTTCCAGGCATCCAATACCCTCATCTGGCTTCATAGTCACCAGGCATGTAAGAGGTGCACAGATATATATATTCAGATTCAGGCAAGAAAATAATTTTTCTTTTGGTTTTTCGAGACAGGGTTTCTCTATAGCTTTGGAGCCTGTCCTGGAATGAGCTCTTGTAGACCAGGCTGGCCTCGAACTCACATAGATCTCCTGCCTCTGCCTCCCAAGTGCTACCACTGCCCAGCTAAAATAAAAAAAAAAAAATAATAATAATAAAAAAGCTAGGCATGGCAGTGCACAATTGTAATCCCAGTCAGTACCTGCTAGGATAAGGTAGGAGGATCACAAATTCAATGCCAGCTAAAGCTATAAATCAAAATCCAGTCAGAAAGCTCCACCTGTTGATTGGAATCTGCTTTTAATCTTGAGGGTGGAGGTCATAATTTCAAGGAGTTTAAGGCTAGCCTTGGGCTATAGGAGACCCTCATTCAAAAGAAAAAAAAAACAAAGAGCTGGGTGTGGTGGCTGCTGGGTGTGGTAGTGCATGCCTTTGATCCATCAAGAAGGCAGAATTCAGAGGAAGCCTAGGTTACAGTGAACTCCAGTTCAGACTCAAAAAATAAAGAAAATTTCAAGGCACAATCGATTTGTAGATGTACAAACTGCAGACTTATCTGAATCCTGGCCTATCTCTGATTGTGTCCAGTGACGAGCTCTATCTCCACTGTGGGTGGGAAGGTCATAACCCAACCCACATCACAAGCCTGTGATGAATACAGACACTCCCCTAACCCTAACTCAAAGCTAGTCTGTCTGCAAGGTCCAGGTGAGTCACCTCTCGGCAGCCTGGCAAGTATAGAGCTTCAAAGAACCTGCCAGACAGCGTACTAGCCTCCAGGGAGTCATCAGCAAGTAAGGCTGGCAAGCAGGCAAAGACTGAGCTTATTTCTATGGGCGGATACTATAATTCTGGCAGTGCACACTCTCCCAGAGCAAGAACAAGTTCAGACATTAAAACCTGGATGAGAGTCCATTCCACCCTTGATGAAGGCCATGTGTTCCACCTGCCTCCCCAAATTGCTGGCAAACTCAGGAGCATAGGGAGTTAAGGTTTGACTCTTTTTTTAAAAAAAAATATTTATTATGTATACAATAGTCTGTGTGTATGCCTGCAGGCCAGAAGAGGGCACCAGACCTCATTACAGATGGTTGTGAGTCATCATGTGGTTGCTGGGAATTGAACTCAGGACCTTTGGAAGAGCAGGCAATGCTCTTAACCTCTGAGCCATCTCTCCAGTGCCTTTTTGGTTTTTTTTTTTTTGGTTTTGTTTTTTTTATATATTTTTATTATTTATATATTTATTATGTATACAATGGTCTGCCTGCATGTGTTCCTGCAGACAGATATTGGCACCAGACCTCATTACAGATGGTTGTGAGCCACCATATGGTTGCTGGGAATTGAACTCAGGACCTCTGGAAGAGCAGTCAAATCTCTTAACTACTGAGCCATCTCTCCAGCACCAGGTTTGACTCTTAAGTGTGAGGCAAGCATGCTCAGGATCCTAGGTTCAACTAACAGCACTACAAGATTAAAAAGGGGAGGTGGTGTCACACTTTTTTGTGTGTTTGTTTTGAGACAGGGTCTCACTATGTAGCTGAGTGCCCTGGAACTCACTATGTAGACCAGGCTGGCCTGGAACTCAATGAGATCTGCCTGCCTTTGCCTCACAAGTGCTGAGATTAAAGGAGTGTACCCTGCACCTTTCCACCAGGTGTTATGGTTTCAATGCTGCTACAGCTTCACATGTTTGAACACTTGGTTTCTAGCTGGTGGCATTGTGGAACTAACCCTCATGGCTAAAAACATGGCTAGAAATTATTGCCAGGCTACTTGTTGTCTGAGTTCTCTGCTTCCCTCATCAGCCAACGTGTAAGAATGATCATGTTCCCACCACCATGAACTCCACCTTGCCTTTCTTGCTATGGTGATGTAGAACCTGTAGCCAAAATAAACTTCTCCCTTAACCTGCTTCTGCCAGGTGTTTGAGGCCAGACTGGACAATGAGTACCAGGCTAGCCTTGAGTGAGTCCCAGCCTCAAAAAAAATAAAATAAATAAAAAAGGGGCAGGGAAGAAACCTATGTGTAGTCCATCACAGAACTTTAATAAAAAGCCCATTTACATACAAAAAATTTGCATAAACAGGGTGGTGGTGCATGCCTTTAATTCCAGCACTCAAGAGGCAGAGGAAGCAGGCGGTTGGTGTCACATGTCTTTAATCCCAGCACTTAGAAGGCAGATGCAGGCGGATCCTTGTGAGTTTGAAGCCAGCCTGATCTACAAGATAGTACCAGGATAGGCTTGATAACTACAGTGAAACCCTGTCTTGGGAAAAAAAAAAAAAAAAAAAGCAGAAGAGGCAGGTGAATCTGTTAGGACATCCAAGACTAAAAAAGCAGGAAAAACAACATAGACAGACAGTACCAAGTGGTACAGCTCTAAGGACTTTCACTCAACTTGTCACCACAGACCCTGGTCCTTTACTGCTAGAAACACAGGCATGTAAGGGCAACTTGATGATGGTTCCATCTAGAGGTTCACAGGAAAGCAAACCTAGAGTCAGCTTCAGGACCCTGCTTCCAACATGGGAAACAAAAGTAGATTTGTTTACCACTGTTCAAGATGAGGAGTATGAGATCTTAGCAGCTAAGACATTGTATTTTGCTGGGACTGGAGAGATGGCTCAGCAATTAAAAGCACTGGCTGTCCTTCTAGAGGACCTGGGTTTAATTCCCAGAACCCACATGGCAGCTCACACCTGTCTGTAACTCCAGTTCCAGGGCTTCTGACACTCTCACACAGACACACATGCAGGCCAAACACCAATGAACATAATAAAAATAAATTAAAATTTATTTAAAACAAGGGGAGGCATATTTTGTTCTTGCAGAAGACACATGTTCTAGTAGCCAGCACCCTCCCCAGGCAACTCACAACTGCTCCTAACTCCAGCTACAAGAGATGCAACGTCCTCTTCTGACCTCTAAAGTCACCTAACACACACACACAAACACACACATGCTCGTGACATATACCCAAACACATATACATAAATAAATAAATAATCATTAAAACACACACACAGTAGGGCTGGGCGGTGGTGGCTGAGGCTAGAGGTTGGGTGTGGTGGTACACACCTTTAATCCCAGCACTCAGGAGGAACAGGCAAGTGGCTCTCCGTGAGTTCAAGGACAAAAACAATAACAAACAAAAACACTAGTAAGATTTGACTTATGAAAGCACATGAGGTTTGAGCCAATACAATCTTAGGTGATGGATGACCACTGGCATCATCTCTCTGGAGGGCAATCTGACAACAGTCACTCAAAGTACAGTATGCAGTCTTGCCCAGGGCTCCAACTTCTAGGAATCCATCTACACACCTGTGCTAGCCAGAGTCCAAGGACAGTTGTGACCACATTTTGACTGGCCAGAATCCCAGAATAGCCTGTGTTCCTCAGGAGGGGTTAGGCTAGTAAAATGAACCACAGTCAAGGCCTGGGCACCACATGGCCTGAAATCTATACCACAGCAACAGACACCAGCAAATCCCACCTGTGCTCCCATTGCCTCAAACTGAGACCTGACAGAAGTGATGGCACAGCCTGTGTGGTCCAATCAGGCTGCAGTCCAGCTCTGAGCACAGACCCTACTGCAAGCTGTCATTCCAATAAAGAACCAAGTGTGATTCCTCAGGGCAGATGAGACATCAATGTGAGACAGGAAACCGAGGCTTCCTGCCTTCGCCAACAGACCATGGAGGACATTGGGGGTAGTATGGTAGGAAGGGCACACATCTCCTAGGAAGAAAAAAAACTGTAAGGATGCCTAAGAGGAGAAAGGACAGCAGGCCATCTGCTCAAGGATTGGAGAACGACTTTTTTTTTTTTTTTTTTTTTTTTTGCATTTTGAAGACAGGGTTTCTTTGGAGCTTTGGAGCTGTCCTGGAACTAGCTCTTATAGACCAGGTTGGCCTAGAACTCAGAGATCCGCCTGCCTCTGCCTCTGCCTCCCAAGTGCTGGAGATTAAAGGTGTGTGCCACCATCGCCCAGCAGAGAATGACTTTTGTATATTTTTTTTCAGACCCTTCTGCAGCACTGGAGAGCTTTCTTGACCTAATCATCCTTTTTTCTAACCAAAGAGTGTTTCTTAAACATCAAGGATACAGAACACCACCACCAGGTCATGGGGTGAAGGGCCCTAGAACAGGCATTTCTCAGCACTTCCTTTGGGCAGAGGAAGCCAGAGCCTTGCCAATACTGGAGGAAACGGCAGAGTTCCTCAATCAGGTGGCTTAAGTGGATGAAGCAGAACGAGTGGAAACCAGAGTGGAACAGGCTTCGAGTCTGCAGTGGACCTAACCAATTATCTGTTCAGTTCTAGGAAGACAACCATGGAAAATGCCCAGACATGGAACCATGGGAACCTGGAGGGGCTCACAAAGCGGAATGAGGGCCAGAGTCTATCCCCATGAAGGTCATGTCACCTACTCTGCCCTGGGTCCACAAGAAGCACATCAAGTGTACTGACGAGGCCTTGCCTAGAGCACCGGAAACAGGAGAAGGAAGAGAAGCATGGGGAAGGAAGGACAGGTGGCAAAGGACAACCTCCTGGACCTGGAACAGAATGTCTCCAGCTGTTGCCAGGTACTCCCTGTCACACTGGACCTAGGCCCTGCCCACAGGTCACCTCATGACATGTCACAGCCCCAAAGGTAAAGCTGGACGAGAAGCAGGGCAGGGAGGGAGGGAGGGAGGCCACCAAAACACAGCTGGCCGCTGGGAACTTCCCTCAGCCAGGGCTGGTCCTGTGCCCCAGTAAACAGGTTTCAAGATCATTAGTCAGCACTTTGCTCAGGGGACCAGTGCCTCGGGTTCCTGGTCGCCACACCGGGCATCCAGGGCCTCCAACCCCACCACTACTGGACTGGGGGACCGGAAGGCACCACTGAGGCTGACTGGTCTGTCCGCCTTCTTGATGAGGCTGCCAGTCCTGAGGTGGAGACATCCTGCTGCTGGGTCCAGTGGGCCCAGCCCCAACCGCGCTCAAGAAGGAATCTCCAACAGCCCCTCCCCCTCCCAGCCTCTGACGCAGGAGTAGGCTGGCCAATGCCAGGCCGCTGAAGCAATGTCAACAAACAAACCCGCCAGCCCAGACAAGTGGGCCTACCAGGGGCACCAGATGCAGTAAGGGCCACTGGGTCAGACACTGTAGAGGAAGGGGTCCTTCGCACTAGGGCACACTAAACCAAAACCACACACGATCTGAGCAATAGGACCGCCAGAGATACAACGTTAGTGCTTTCGGCTGCCTTCCTTCCCCATTCAAGCAACAGACAATCTAGGGGGGAGGTCCCCATGATTTAACAAAAGCCAAAACAAACTTGGACCAGAGATGGGGTCTCCAGGACCTTGTGGGGCTTCAGAGTTGGGCAAGTCACAGACACCATATTCAGAACCCCAGCTCCTTTCGTCTACATCATACCAGTCTAGAGCCATCAACTGTCCAATGGCAGGGGCTTCAGTTCTGGCAACCTAGAGCCTGAGGCTGTGACTGGGTCACCGGCAAGAATAACATTACCCCTCCCCCAAGTCCCACAGCAGCAGCCTCCCGGCCTTACCTGGAAGTCATACAACGCCACAATGTTTTCGTGCTTTAGTTCCTAGGACACAAATCCAAGTTTCTCATTAGCAAGACAAGAGCTGGCCCACCTCTCCCCCCTCCCTTGAGGCACTGGCTCACCTTCAGGATTTTGATTTCCTTTCCCAGCAGTGTCTGGGACTTGGCAAGGTTTTTCTTGTTAATGCATTTGACGGCCACCTCCAAGTCGTGCTTCTGAAAAGTCAAACGTAGAACTTCAGGACTGAGAATATCCCTCCCTCTGCCCCCCAAGCTGGGAACACACTGTGGCCTAGGTTGGCTGTTCCTAGGTTCCAAGGGTCGTGGGATTGGAGGTTGCCCGAGGCCGGCAGGTAGGCTGTCAGCGAGGCCTGGAATCTAAGCGGATGGAGCCCTAAGCTAGGTTTCAAAGACTGGTCTAACTCTTCAGTGTCAGAGAATCCTGGTCGGGCGTCTCCTGGATTCTGGAGCTAGAGTAGCAGGTGGGTTTCCGGAGCTGGGGTCCTGAATTGGGTACCTCTCCAAGGTAAGGTGTTGGGGCGCCCGGGAGCCTCACCCACCTCGCGGTGGCGACCCTTGAAGACCACCGCGAAGGCGCCGTGTCCAATCAGGTCCTTGCGAGAGAACTCGAACTTGCCCACGGTCTCCACGCCGCCGCGGCCCGGCTCCATGGCGCGCGCGGGCCGGGATCGCGGGCCCGGGGGCGGTGCTCCGGGTGGCGCGGGCCTCAGGCGGAGGCGCGGGAGGCAAGAGGGCCGCGTACGCGGGGCCGGAGGCGCGGGCTCATTGCCGGGGCCGCGCGCCCCATCGGGCAGGCCTGGGCCGGGTCCCAGTCCCACAGGCCGGCGGACGGAGGGGCGAGATCCTTCGGCGTCCCCCACGGCACCCTCCCGGCGCTGACAATCGGGACCCACTCCGACTCGGCCCTCGGCTCAGATACACTCCAGCTCCGACTCGCCACTAACAGACGCTGCGGCTCAGAACCCCGCGGGGAAACAAAAGATCCGCGGCACCCGGGCCTCGGAGCCTGAGACGCCGGCGCAGCCGCAGTGCGCGGAGGCGGGGAAAGGGGCGGGGACTGCGGAGACGGGACCTCCTAGGTGGTGGAGCTGGCGAGGGGCGGGTCCGAAATGGAAGCCACCTCGTAGGTGGTAGAGCGGGGCGGGGCCTAGTGAAGGCGGGGACTGGCCCGGAGCAGGCCCTAGAGTGGGCGGGACTTGGGAATAGGACGGTATGGGCGGGGCCGGAGCGGACCGAGAGCGAAGATCTGCTTATCTGTATTTGCATCCAGCTGCGAGGCTTCTGGCTTCTCGCTGTACCCTAGGTGGGGTTTCTTGTTTTAGTTTTTTTTTTTTTTTTTTTTTTTTTTTTGCTTAACTTATTTTTTATTCACGTGTATATGTGTGTGCCTACATAAATTTATGGGCACCGTATGTGCAGGAGAGCAGAGGGAATTGGGTCGGATCCTGGAACTGAAGTTAAAAGCAGTTATGAACTGCCAGGTGGAAATTAGGAAGCAAACCAGGAACTCTGAGAAAGAGTAGCAAAAGAACTTAATCGCTAAGCCATCTCTCCAGCTTCCACCCCATTCCCTCCCTACTCTCCTTTTCTGTTTTATTTTCTTCTTATTATTATTTCTTTTTTGTTTTGTTTTTCTGAGACAAGGCTTCTCTGTAGTTTTGGAGCCTGTCCTGGAACACGCTCTGTAGACCAGGCTGGCCTCGAACTCACAGATTCACCTGTCTCTGCCTTCCCTCCCGAGTGCTCGGATTAAAGGTGTGTACATTATTGTCCTGTCTACTCTCCGTTTTTTAAAGTGTCCTTTCACAAGGTAACCCTGGATGACCTCGAAGTTGCTGTGTAGACAGGGCTGGCTTCGAATTCACAGATATTCCCCAGAGTCTTCCTCCTGAGTACTGGAATTAAAGAGAGGCGCCACCGCGTCCATTTTTTATTACATTTATTTATTTTTTATGTGACTTGGGAACATGCTCATATAGAAGTCAGAGGGGCAACTTGAAAGGAGTTGGTTCTGTTCACCTTGTGGCTCACAGTATTGAATTTAGGTTGTCAAGTTTGACAGCAAATGCCCTTTACCCGTGGAACCATCCCATCAAGCTCCCTCGGTTTTCTTTAATTTTTTATTTCACTTATTTTTTGTTGCTAGAGTTTTGAGGCAGGGTCTCATGTAGCCCAGATTATCCTGGAGCTTATCACATAACTAAAGATAATTATAAACTTCTGATTCCCCTGCCTCCCTCCATCTTTCAGGTCCTGGGTTATAGGTGTGAGCACTCTGTTTGCCTCAGGTGTTCTTGCCTGTCTGGCTCTCCAAAGTTTCCCTGAGCCTATAATTGTACCCTATCTTACTCCCAGGACTGTGAAGGTGGAAACTAGGTAATCAGAATTCCAAGGCAAAACTTAAGGTACCCTGTCTTAAACAAACAAACAAGAAAGCAAAAAAAATAAATAAATAAAAATCCAGGCAGGGTGGCATACACACTTTTAATCCTATCAACAAGGGATTTCCATGAGTTAGAGGCAGCCACAGTCCATGAGGTGAATTCCAGGCCAGCCATGGCTATCTACACTGTAAGGCTCTATCTCCCTACCCCCAAAAAACGTTTAAGTTAGTTCCTGGGTTTTGAGGCCCTAGGTTCTGTTCCCAGTACCAAAAGAAAGTTGAAAGATGAGGGTCCACAATGCCAAAATACTTACTCCAAAACCTCAGGAAAACCAGAAATTCTACTGGATATCACTGAGTAAGAATCTCAAGGAAGAATAAAGATACAACTTTAAATGTAAACAAGGTGTGGACTAACCCACTGTTAGCGTCCTTGTTATGGCCAGAGGAAGGATATGTGTACACCTGACACTCACTAATCTCAGCACTGGGGAGGCAGAGGCAGGTGGATCTTTGTGAGTTCAAGGCCAGCCTGGTCTATAGAGCAAGCTGTGGGACAGACTCCAAAGCTACAGAGAAACTCTGTCTCAAAAAATCAAAAAATAGCCGGGCGGTGGTGGCAAATGCCTTTAATTCCTGCACTCGGGAGGGAGTGGAAGGCAGATCTCTGTGAGTTTGAGGCCAGTCTGGTCTACAAGAGCTAGTTCCAGGACAGGCTCCAAAGCTACAGAGAAATCCTGTCTTGAAAAACCCAATAAATAAAGAAATAAAAATATAAAATAAAGGGGGCTGAAGAGATGGCTCAGAGGTTAAGAGCATTGCTTGCTCTTCCAAAGGTCCTGAGTTCAATTCCCAGCAACCACATGGTGGCTCACAACCATTTGTAATGGGATCTGGTGCCCTCTTCTGGCCTGCAGGCATACACACAGACAGAATATTGTATACATAATAAATAAACAAATATTTAAAAAATATATAAAATAAAGACACAGTTAATAGAGTAAAATACCCATGTGTTCAAGTGTAAAGCTCTCTGCACTTTAAATGCAAGCAAGGTGTGGACTAACCCACTGTTAGTATCCTTGATGTTATGGCCAGAGAAAGGGTATGTGTACACCTGACACCCACTGGACTTAGCTGAGCCCATCTCTTATAAGCCAAGCAGTGTACTTTCCATATGTTAACTAATTTATTCATATTTATATACATGATACTATATTTATTCCTATATATTACACTATGCTTATTCCTATATATTATATTATATACATTGTTATTGTAATATACATTAGTATAACAAAACACCTGACAAAAACAGTTTTAAGGAAAGAAGAGTTTCTTCTGGAGACCAGCTGGAGGGAACAATCCGTCCTGGAGGGGGAGAGGAAGGCATGGCAACACAGCACATTGTGTTTACTGTCAGAAAGTACAGAGAGGTGAATGTTGGTACTCAGTTCACTTTCATTTTTGTTTTTGTTTTGCTTTTTGAGACAGGGTTTCTCTGTGCAGCCCTGGCTGTCCTGGAACTCACTCATAGACCAGGCTGGCCTCGAACTCACCGAAATGTGATTGGGATTAAAGGCATGTATCACCACTGCCAGGCTCCCTTTTTCTTTTTTATTCCATCCAGGAGGAATCCAACTCATGGAATGGTGTTTTCTACATGTGGGTTCCTGAGTTAATCTAGTCTAGGAAATCTCTCTCAGACATGACCAGAGAAGTGTCTCCCACATGATTCCAGATCCTGTCAAGTTGACATTATTAACCATTGCACATTGCACTTGGAAACTTTTACAGATGAGAAAATTGAGGCCCAGAGAAGTTAAGTAATAGTCCCAAACATCACACAGTCAGCAGGACAAAGAGCTTAGACTTCCACTCCCACAAGAACTATCAACAGCCAGGCGGTGGTGGCGGAGGCAGGCGGATCTCTGTGAGATTGAGGCCAGTCTGGTCTACAAGAGCTAGCTCCAGGACAGGCTCTAAAGCTGCAGAGAAACCCTGTCTCGAAAAAACCAAAAAAAAATAAAAATAAAAATAAAAAAGAACTATCAACAGTATCTGCTGGAGAAAGAACACAAGGACTGGAGGGGTAGAGAGGTAGGTCTTTTTACCATTAGGAGACTATCAGGACAGCGTTTAGTGACATGCCAATGGGTTCCAGGGCTGGGGCTTCCCTTTTGCTTGAGACAGCCCAGCCCAGGTGGCCTGATGCTTGGAGTAGAGGGAACCCTGTGGATCATTCCCAGAAACCCTTGATTTCATTCAGTCCATTTTCCAGGTCTCAGGACACAGGCTGTCTAGTCTGGACAGAGGTCAGAGGACAGACATCAGAGTGGAAGGGACAAGGTCTGCTTGTGTTTTACTAATGGAAAGTGCCGGGCAGAGGGCCACAGTGGGTCATGCTCACTCACTCCCTGCCTTGTTTCTGTTTTTTATGTTTAGTTATTATTGCGTATGTGTACTGAGAGTGTGTGCATGTGTATGGTCAGAGGACAACTTTCAGAACTATGTCCCCTCCTTTCTTTGTTGTTATGGGGATTGAATTCAGGTAATCAGACTTTTTACCTACTGAGCAGTCCTGCATTCTTTTCCCCTTTTTTTAAATATTTTATTTATTATCTATATAATATTCTGTCTGCATGTATGCCTGCGGGCCAGAGGAGGGCACCAGACCTCATTACAGATGGTTGTGAGCCACCATGTGGTTGCTGGGAATTGAACTCAGGACCTTTGGAAGAGCAGGCAATGCTCTTAACCTCTGAGCCATCTCTCCAGGCCCCTGTTTTTTGTTTTTTTATCCAACCTACTCTAAGCAGGCACTGAGCACTAAAGACTAGGGCTGCCACAAGGGACAACAGAGTTCCAGAATTGCTGGGAAGTAGGAAGAAGGTGTAATGATCTGTTCTGTCTCTTTAAGAGACAAGCCATGCCCACTCCTTCCCCCATCTGCTGAGACAGACTGATCTTTAACTTCCAGCCTGACCTGAGTTCTCTTTTCCATCTCCCTCTTCTCTCTCTCTCTCTCTCTCTCTCTCTCTCTCTCTCTCTCTCTCTCTCTCTCTCCTCTTCTCTCTTCTTCCCCTTCCCTTCCATACTTCCATAACCCACTTAATAAATATCCAACCTCACTCTGCATGGCTTGCCTATCCATGTCTCTGTCTCTTGCTCACCCACCATGTGTCTCCCTGCCGGGGACCAGCCACCACTTGGGGACGACTGGCAGCCGTCCCTACCTGGGACTGGCCTGCTATCACCACTTGGGGACATGCAGTGTTTCAGCTGCCCTCTGCCACCGGGGATCCTGTAATATTTTTATTTTTTTTACATTACAGAAAGGAATAATTGTACAAAGAGGAATGTAGAACAAAGGAATAAGAATTCGGGTAAGGGAGGCTGGAGAGATGGCTCAGAGATTAAGAGCACTGACTGCTCTTCCAGAGGTCCTGGGTTCAGTTCTCAAAAAACCACATCGTGGCTCACAGTCATCATAATGAGATCTGGAGCCCTCTTCTGGTGTGCAGACAGAAAATGTATATGTAATAAATAAATAAATAAACACTTAAAAAAGAATTTAGCTAGGAAGGCCTGGGGATACAGCTCAGTTGGTGGATTGTGTGCCTAGCATGCATAAGGCTCTGAGTTCAAGCCACAATATCACAAAAACAAATGAACAAAGAAGAACCCAGACCGGGAGGAGAAGGAGAACAAGATTGTAGCTCAGTTGATAGAATATTTGTTCAATCTCAGCATGGCATAATCCGTGGGTTTATGCTGCTCTTCTATAATTCCAGCAGTCAGGAGCACAGTCACATGAGGGCATGTTCGCCCTCAAGATGTTTCCTAGCCTGTTCATAGGTTAGGGGAAGAGGGATGGTCTTGTTGGAACAAATGCCATTTCTGAGTCCAGTCAAGTTTATAGGCCTTGTCATTTCCGAGCTTATTCATAAAGACAGGTAAGCTGGCATGCCAACATGCCAGTTACAAGCTTTGTCACATGGAAGAGATACATGACATACTTGTCCACATGCCATTTCCGAACTAGGTCACATGTCAGGGTGTATGTATATGTTACCTTGTATGTCATTCTGGGCTCAGGCACATGGGGGTGATATATGCGCATGTTGGCCACATGCCATTTCCAAATCTGGTCACATGTGACATATATGGGCATGCTGTCTGATATGTCTATTTTGGGAGACAGTATGGATACATTGGAGTACCTGCCATTTACCACCTAACTCCCATGGAGGGGAGTATTTCAACTCCACTTCTGAGCCCATTCACAAGGGCTCAGTGTGTTCTTTCTGAGAATGAGGTGTGGGAGGTGGATTCACATATTGCTTCACATGTCTTTTCCAAGCACAATCTAACAGAGGAAGTGTCAGAGCATGCTTGCCCTCAAGACATTTTTGAGCCCAGTTACATAAGAGGTACATGGGCACGTTTGCCCATGTCATTACCAAGCCCAGTCACAGGGAGGGGGTGTATTGACATGTGTGTTCACATGACATAAATGAGCCTGGTCATATGGTGGGAATGTATGGACATGTTTTTCCACAAGCCATTTTCTGTCTTTTTTTGGTTTTTGTTTTTGTTTGTTTGTTTGGTTTGATTTTTTTAAGACAGGTTTCTCTGTAGCTTTGGTAGACCAAGCTGGCCTTGAACTCACAGAGATCCACCTGCCAAAGGTGTGCACCACCAACGCCCAGCTAAGAGAATTTTGTCTTTGTTTTGTTTTGTTTTGTTTTGTTTTGTTTTGAGACAGGGTTTCTCTGCAGAGTTGGAGTCTGTACTGGAGCTAACTCTTATAGAACCGGCTGGCCTTGAACTCACAAAGATCTGCCTGCCTCTGCCTCCCAAGTGCTAGGATTATTAAAGGCGGCGCCGCCACCACCCAGTTTTTGTTTTTGTTTTTGAGACAGGATTTCTCTGTATAGCCCTGGCTGTACTGGAACACACTCTATAGACCAGGCTGGCCTCGAACTCAGAGATTCACCTGCTTCTGCCTCCCAAGTGCTGAGATTAAAGGTGTGTGCCACCATGCCCAATTACAAGCCATTTTCTAACCTGGTAACATGGAGGAGTGTATGGCCATGCTGCCCCACATGTGTATTTTGAAGCTGGTTGCTTGGAGTGCATGTTAATAATGACTCTGATCATTTGAGGGTTATGTATGTTTACCCACATGCCAATTCCAAGCCCATTCATATGGAGTGGTGTATGACTATGTTGTCAACATGCCATTTCTGATTCTATTAACATGGCAAGCATATTGAACATGGTCATATGGTGGGCAGTATATTGCCCACATGGCATTTAAGAGGCTGGTCAAATGGAGGGTATAAGAACATGTTGGTCCATCTGCCATTTCTGAGAATTGTCAAAAGGGAATGTTGTGTGGGCATGTTTTGAACTTGGACATACAGAAGACTGTACTGGCATGTTTGGACACATACCCCTAGTCATTTAGGGGTATAAGGGAATTTGACCCACATACCAGTTCTGCGCCCCATAATATGGAGGAGTGCATGGACTTGGTAGCCCAGATGCTCTTTCTGGACCTAGTCCCATGGGAGGTCATGTGTGCCTGTTGGCTCACATGCTATTTCCAGATCTTCAGGGACACTCACATACTGTTTTCGAGTCTAACACATAGAGCTTTGGGCATGTTGCCACCACATAGCATCTGAGGCTGGTCACGAGATGAGTGGTGGGCGTGTTCATCCTCAAGCCTATTTATATGGAGGGGGGGCATGTTGGCTCACATGCCTATTTTTTAAAAATATTTATTTATTTAGTATACAATATTCTGTCTGTGTGTTTGACTGCAGGCCAGAAGAGGGCACCAGACCCCATTACAGATGGTTGTGAGCCACCATGTGGTTGCTAGAAATTGAACTCAAGACCTTTGGAAGAGCAGGCAATGCTCTTAACCTCTGAGCCATCTCTCCAGCCCTCACATGCCTATTTTGAGGCTGTTAGCATGGTGAAATGTAGGGAAGTATTGGAGCATGTGATATTTACTACCCCTGCTGCTGTTTAGCGGGTGTATGGGCATGTTTGCCCTTAAATTATTTCTTAGCCTGGTCACTTGGGGGCTATAAGTACACATTGAACCAAATGCAATTTCCAAGTCAGGTCACATATATGTTTATGTGTGCATACATATGTAGGAATGTATGTGTATGTTCACACAGATGTGTTTCCTTGTTTATTCATATGTTGGGTGTATATATCATGTTCAAACACATATATATGAAAGATCTGCTGGGTGGTGATGGTACACGTCTTTAATCCCAGTACTCAGAGGCAGAGGCAGGCCGATCTCTGCGAGGTCAATGCCAGCTTAGTCTACAGAGTGAGTTCCTGGACAGGCTCCAAAGCTACACAGAGAAGCCCTGTCTCAACAAAAAACAAAAACAAAAACAAAGAAAAAAAAAGAAAAGAAAGCCGGGAAATGCTTGTGTGAACATACACACCTAGATATAACAGGCCTAGAAAATACATATGTTTGAATATGCATATATACTCCTTTTGCTGTTGTTTTGAGACTAGGTTTTTCTGTGTATTCTTGGTTATGTTGGAACTTACTCTATAGACAAGGCTGGTCTGGGATTTACAGAGATTTGCCTGCCTCTGATTTTCAAGTGCTGAGATTAAAGGCGTACACAACCACTGCTTGACCTGTACTGTAGCTGGACTTTCTTGTTTGACTTTCTTTGGACCATCAGCCCCCAAATAACAACATGCAGATTTATTATTATGAAAGTTTGGTCTCATCTTAGGCTTTTTTTTTTTTTTTTTAGTTTTTTTCAAAACAGGATTTCTCTGTAGCTTTGGGGATTGTCCTGGAACTAGCTATTGTAAACCAGCCTTGAACTGCCCCAGCTACCACTGCCCGGTAATTAATCCATTTCTATTAATCTATGTTTTATTATATGGCTCGTGACCTTTCCTTCATATTGTACATCCTACTTTCTCTGTGTCTTGGTGGTGAAATCTGCACTCCTAGATTCATCCCAAGTTCCCCTCTTTCCCCAGAAGTCCTGCCTCTTCTCTCCTGCCTAGTTATTAGCTCTTTATTAAACAATCACAGTGACACATCTTCACACAGTGACCAAAAATATTATTCCACAACACTGGCCATATACTTACACATATGAAAGAAAAAGGAAACACATTTGTGGGAACATATACATATACATATGGCAAAACTAGGGAAATATGTGTGTGGACTTGCATTTATACCTACATATCACACAACTAAAAAAAATACATGTATGTAAACATGATCATATTTACTATATATGACAAAACTAGGAAATGCATGTATGTGAACATACATATATACATTCACATATATACATTTCCCAGCTTTTATGTTATGTGTTTATGTGCATATTCACACATTTGTATTTCCTACTCTGTTATATGTAGATGAATATGTTGTTGTTCACAAACATTTTTTTAGGTCAGGTATATGTAGGTATAAATGCACATAGATGTGTATGTTTATGCTGACACGCATATTTTTGAACTTTGTCATGGGTGGGCTTATATTTGCAGGTTCACATACATGCATTTCCTAGATCTGTATTATGTTGGTGTCACATTTTTGTATTTTCCCGCTGGATCATATGTAGGTGTATGATCATAAGCATGTATTTCCTATCTCTGTCATATGTAGTGTTAGGGTTAGAGTTGAAGCTCAGGGTTGGTTAGGGTTAGTGTTAGGATTAGTATTATCAGGTTAGACAAAGGGTTGGGAGTAGGGTTAGGGTTAGAGTTGAGGATTAGTATTATCAGGTTAGTCAATGGGTTAGGAGTAGGGTTAGGGTTATATACTTGTAGATGGTTATAGTTAGAGAATTAGTGTTAGCAGCAGAGGTTTAAAGGTAGGAGTTTAGGTTTTGGAGTTAGTATTAGATCAGAAATAGGTTTAAATCTAGGTTTAGGTTTAAGTTAGGATGAGCTTTGTGATACTTAGGCATATAATTGAGCTAGCTGCACAGCCAGACTTGTTTTAGGATTGACTATGGTGACAGTGAAGGTTAATGCTGAGCCTAGAGTTTGTGTTACAAGCAGAGATGTAGTTAAGGTTATGTGTAGTGTTAGATTCAAGGTTATAGTTATGTATAAATGTGGGGTTAGGGTTATAGCTCAGGTTAGGTTTAAGGCTGTAATTATGTCCTAGGTTTGTTTTAAGGCCAGGCTTAGTGCTGAGGCTGTGGCTTAGGTTACGATATGGTTGTAGTTGGGGTTTCTGTCAAATGTTAGTGTTACAGTTATGGTTATGTTTACAGTTGGATTTATGGATAGGGTTATGTATAGAGTTAGGTTTAAGGCTGGGGTCAGGGTTAATATTAGGGATTGTGTTAGGGTTAAGCCTATTGTTGGGGTTATTATGTGTTATATTTACAGAAGGCTTACGGAAATGGTTCTGGATGGATCTTTGGTTATGTTTATGGTTAGCTCTGGAGCTACAATTAGAGTTAGGGACATCTTTAGTTATTTTTTAGAGGTTTAGAATTAGGCTATGTTGGTGCTTAAGGTTAAGACTATGGGTAGGGTTAGATGAAGGGGAGGGTTTAGTTTAGGCTATGGCTTGTGTTACAGTTAGAGCTTGGGCTGTTGTTTGGGTTACACGTAAGGTTGGGGTTTGTGTTAGTTCTAGGGTCAAATGCTATGGCTGGGGATAGTTTTATGTTTTGGCTTATAGTTAGGCTTAGGAGTTTTTCTAAGGTCAAGGTTAAGCTGGACTATGACAGAGCTAAGGTTTTCTTTGGGCCTTCAGTCAGGGTTTAGGTTAGGACTTGGGCTACAATTAGAGTTAGGGATATGTTTAGAATTTCATTTAGAGTTAGAACTCAAATTAGGTCAGTGCCAAAGCTCAGTGTTATGGTTATGGCTAGGGTTAGAGATTAGCGATGTAGTTTGGGTTAGAGGTAGGGTTAGGGCTAGTGTTATGATTAGGGCTTGATGGAGGAGTGTCTATGTGTTACTTTCATTTTTAATAAAGATACTGCCTTGGCCCTTTAAGAGAACAGAAAATTAGGTAGGCAGAGTAGACAGAACAGAATGCTGGGTAGCAGGAGTGGGGAGCCGCTTCAGGCAGTCGCGATATGCAGTCACCATGATTCTCCTCTCTGAGATGGATGCAGGTTAAGATCTCTCCTGGTAAGCCACACCTCGTGGTGCTACACGGATTACTAAATATGGGATAAAGGAAGATGTGAGAATTAGCCAATAAGAGGCTGAAACTATGGGCCAGGCAGTGTTTTAAAAGAATACAGTTTCCGTGTAATTATTTTGGGTAAAGCTAGCCGGGTGGCGGGACGCAGCCCGCCTTTCCTTCTACAAGGGCTTGTTTTAGGTTTAGGCCTAATTCTAGGGTTATGGTTAGGACCTGTTTTATGGTTAGACCTAGTGCTGGTCTTATAGTTAATATATGGCTTCTGTTAGGGTTAGTGCTATTGTTAGGCTTATGGTTATTTTTGGTTTATGATTACTAAATTTATGGTTAGGGTTGCTTTGTTTGTTTGTTTGTTTTCGTTTTTCTTTTTTAACCTATTTATTATGTATGCAATATTCTTTCTGTGTGTATGCCTGAAAGCCAGAAGAGGGCACCAGAACCCATTACAGATGGTTGTGAGCCACCATGTGGTTGCTGGGACTTGAACTCAGGACCTTTGGAAGAGCAGGCAATGCTCTTAACCACTGAGCCATTTCTCCAGCCCCATGTTTTCGTTTTTCAAGACAGGGTTTCTCTTTAGTTTTTGAACCTGTCCTGGAACTAGCTCTTGTAGACCAGGTTGGCCTTGAATTCACAGAGATATGCCTGCCTCTGCCTCCAAGTCCTGGGATTAAAGGCATGTGCTACCACTGCCCAGCTTGTGGTTGGTTGGTTCTTGAGATATGGTTAGTGTTAGGTGTTGCAGAATATTTGTTTATACTGTGTAAAGATGTGTTTCTGTGATTGGTTTAAAAAAGAGCTGAATGACTGGTAGCTAGGCAGGAGAGAATAGGCAGGACTTTCAGGCAGAGAGGAACTCAGGAGATGAATTTAGGCTCACATGAGACACCTGCAAGACTCAGAACAAGTTGGACATACTAAATGGAACAGAGATAGAACAGCCACATGGCAGAATGCAGAATTTATAAGAGCTAGTTGGGAAAGAGCCTAAGCTGAGACCAAGTTTTCATAATTAATATGGAGTCTCTATGTTGTTATTTGGGGGTTGGTGATTCAAAGATAGTCTGACAAGAAAGCTTACTACAATGTAGTGATGAGCTGCTGGCAGGCCTGCTTTTCGTCCTGCCTGGCTCCCGCACAGCTAGCTTAAAACCCGAAATAACAACACACAAACTGTATTCATTTAAACACTGCTTGGCCCATTAGTTTCAGCGTCTTATTAGCTGATTCTCACATCTTGCTTTAACCCATATTTAGTAATGTGTGTAGCACCACAAGGTGGTATCTTACTGGGAAAGATTGAGCATGTATGACCTGGCAGCTGGCTCCATTGCATCTGTCCCAGAGAGGAGAGGCATGGCGACTGCCCAAGGCATCTGCCTCACTCCCAGCATCCTGTTCTGTTTACTCCACCCACCTATGTTCTAACCTATCAGGCCAAGCAGTTTCTTTATTAATTAACCAATGAAACAGCAGATAGATAGAAACACTCCTACATCACTACAATGATGTCCAGACTTACTTATTGGGACTGAAATGAAGGTTAGTTTTACGACTTAGTCTAGGCTTAGGATCATTGCTAAGGAGAAGGTTAGTGTCAGAGTTTTGGTTATTTTTATTTTAGGATGTTGGCTAGGTTTATTGTTGGGGTAGGTGTAGTGTTAGTGTCAGTTTGATGATTAAGTGTGATGGCAGTGATTCATTTTAGGGTTATGTTTATGGTTAGGTTCTATCCTGGACTTGAGGTTAATTATAGGGCTTGGGTTAATATTAGGGATAGATCTATTGTTATGGTTAGGGTTATAGTTGGGATACTGTTAGGGCTAAGATTGGGTATGGTCATGGCTGAGGCTTTACTTAACATTACGTTAGGGTTATAGTTAGTGTTATTCTAGGATTAGGGTCCACATTATGGCTGGTCTCAGGGTCAGGGCTAAAACAATGGATAGGGTAACCACTTGGGTTATACTCCAGATTATTACTTTCTTTGGACAGGGTTAGTGCTAGGTTCAGGGTTTGGTGTAAGGTTAGGGTTGTGGCTTTATTGTGATTAGAGTTAGGGTTATAGGTAGAGTTAAAGTTAGATTTATTTCTGGGTTCATTGTTAGGCATAGAGCTGGGTTAGGTTAGGGTTCCCTTACCACTAGAGTTGTGGTCAGGACTAGAGTTACCTTTCATCCAAAGGCTATTGTTAGGGTTAGTGGCTTAGGGTTAGGATACACTTTTTGATAGTGTTGGACCCTAGAGTCCAATTACCGAGGAGGAGTCGCCCCAAGAAGACACTCTCGCAGTGCAGTTGATGTAAAAGCATGAGGATTTTAATTTGTCGTGACAGGGTGATCTTGGCTATGATTAGGGTACGATTAGAATTCTGGCAAGGATAGGTTTAGAGTAATGGCTAGGGTTATGACTATGGTATGTTTACCATTAGAGTTAAGGCTGAAGTTTGATTTTGATCTTTGGCAAGGGTTAGAGTTAGTTAATAATTCTGTTAGTGGTGTGGTTAGGCCCACTATTAGGGTTTGTGCAGGGTTAGGCCTGTGCTTATGATCATCACTGATTATTATTAGTGTTCTAGGATTACGTTAGGGCTTTTTTGTTTTTTGTTTTTGTTTGTTTGTTTGTTTTTCAAGACAGAGTTTCTCTGTGTAGCTCTGCTGTCCCAGGACTCACTGTGAAGACCAGACTGGCCTCAGGCTCAGTGATTACCTGCCTCTGACTCTTGAATGCTGGGACTAAAGGGCTGGTGCCATTGCCTTAAAGGTTAGAACAATTGTTAATGTTAGGTTTAAGGCTTAAGGTTAGAGTAGGCTCAGGTTGGAGGGCTGGGACTAGCATTTGTGGAATGTCAAGGGTTAGTTTTAGGTTCAGTTTAATTTTTGGTTTGGGCTAGAGTTATGGCTAGGGCTAGGGTTTAAAGTTAGGACTTGCTTTATGTTTTGATAAGAGCAAGGTTTAGGCTAAGGCTAGGTTAAGTTTTAGAATACGAGTTATATTTTTCTTTTTTTTAAGATTTATTTATTTATTTATGCAATATCCTGCATGTAGGCCAGAAGAGGGCACCAGATCTCATTAGGTGGTTGTGAGCCACCACGTGGTTGCTGGGAATTGAATGCAGGACCTCTAGAAGAGCAGTCATTGCTCTTAACTGCTTAGCCATCTCTCCAGCCCGAGTTATATTTTTCTAATTTTTCTTTTTGTTTAGGGTTGTAGTTTGTTTTAATGTCAGATTTTAGGTTTAGGGGTAGAATTAGGTATATAATTATGTTTAGAGAAGTTTAGGATTATGCTTACGTTTAAAGTTAGAGTTCATTTCAAGTATATGGTTAATGTTAGGGTAGCAAAATGTTTAGGACTTAGGTTAGAGTTAGATTTTAGTTTGGGTGAGTGATATGACTACTATTAAGGTTAGGGCTGGAGCTATTCTCAGGACAAGTGCTATTGTTAGACTTGGGACTCACTTTAAGTTTATGACTGCCTTTTGGATTGGTCTAAATTATCATTAGAGATGTGTTTAATATTTGAATTAGATGTCAGGTCAGGGTTATTACTGGTTTGTGATTTTATAGTATTAGTGTTAGTGTTTGGGCTAGGAGCAGACTCAGCTCTACGTCCTCTTTTATGGCTATGACTAGGACTAATGGTATGGTTAGGTTTATATTTAGGAACTGGGTTAGGTCTAAGATTATGTTTTGTTCTGGGTCAGTTAGGATTAGGATGCAGCGAGTGTTAGGTAGACCTATGGTTAGGCTTAGGCTTATTGTTCCTTTAGCATTAGGGTTTGGGTGATAGTGTAAGGGGGGTGATAAGTTATAATGTTACATCCAGGGTTAGGCTTACGGTTAGTTCTAAGGTTAGAATTAGTTGAGGCTAAGGATAAGTTAGTTAGTTCCAGGGTTGGGCATATGTTTAGGGATTCATGCTTGTTTAGAGAAATGTTATGAATGTTAGCCTTCAGTCATAAATCTGTGCTGGGGTTAGAACTATGGTTAAGTTTAAGGTTAGGTTTGATACGGGTGTGCTCTAGGGATAGATAAATGGTTATGGATATGGCTAAAGTTACTTTAGAGTAAATGCTGGAGTCAGATTGAGGGCTAGGGTTAGAAATGGTGTAGGAATGAAGTGAACCTGTTTTCATATAAGACCTCTTAGGAGGTCAGGAGGGTAGTGTTTCCTTATATGACTTTCTGAGAGGTGAGCAGCAAATTTTTTCTGTATTGCTTCTAAAAGTAATTTATTCTGTGCAGGGTTTCCTTCCCCATTACCATGAACTGTTCATTTCAAGTCTATCTGATGACCTCATTAAGCAATAGTCCCAAAAGCTTTAGACTGAATTTGTTAGCTGTTACTTAAGATAAATAATGTAAGACAGGTATGGTGGCACACACCTTTAATCCAGCACTCAGGAGACAGTGCAGGTGGATCTCTGAATTCAAGGCCAGCCTGGTCTACAGAGCGAGTTCCAGGCCAGCCAGGTTTACACAGAGAAACCCTGCCTTGAAAAAACAAATAAAAAAGAGAAAGCTCTATCAGCATGTCCAAACAGTTTCAGATATATTAGCCTTCTTCACAGATTCTGTAGGAACAGGTCACTGTAAAATAAAAAGGAAGACATTCTTTGCTTTGAAAATGTACACAGGAAGCAGGCAGTAGCTGTTTCTCTGTCTCTGACATTGTGATAGTAGTGTCTCCGCAGTCTCTTGGATGCATCTCTGAGAGTCACTGTGTTAGAAGTACTCATTACTACTCCGTCACCATGTTCTGTTCACTTCAGGACCATCTCAGTAAGTAACGTTAAGTCTTACAAACCCGAGACTGTTATTTCCAATCCTAAAAAGAAAAGAGACAGCAGAAGCCCCAATATCAAGACCTGACAGTTTCTGAGCAATTGGCTTCTTGGCAGGTATCTTAGGAAGAGGTTATTGGGAAAACAGAAGAAAGAGTGTTCTTTCCTTAAAATGGAGACTTAGACAGAGTGTTCATCTTTTCTTACATGATTCCTTATAAGTATTAAGCCTCAGGGGTCTCTTAAAGGCATCCCTCACAAGTGGTTGTGCTGTAGGCAGTGCTATGTCACTGTACGCTCTTTCGAAAGGTAGAAAGACTTGTGTGGCCACTTCATTGACCCTTCACGAACAGGTGTGGTTCCCCTCTGTGTACTGTGAATACCACTGGTTAATAAAGAAGCTGTTTTGGCCTATGGCAGGGCAGAATATAGCCAGGCTGGAAGAGAGAGAGAGAGAGAGAGAGAGAGAGAGAGAGAGAGAGAGAGAGAGAGAGAGAGAGAGAGAGAGGGCAGAATCAGAAAGATGCCAGGTAGCTGCCAAAGGAAAAAGATGCCACAGCCTCGTGTCAATATACAAATTAATAGAAATGGGTTCATTTAAGATGCAAGAGTTAATTAAAAAGCCAAGCAGTGTTGTAACGTTGTAATTAATATAGTTTTGTGTGATAATTCAGGTCTGGATAACTGGGAACAAATGAGCAGTCTCTGTTTACAAAATGGCATCCACATGAGAACTAAAAAAGAGCTTAAGAGAAAAAAAAGAATTCTAAACCCACAAAAATGATCCAAGTGCAGTTTCTTGGTAGCTGCATTTTTTATTCTTCAGCTAGGCTGTGTTTGTGGGGTGCAGCTCCTTTAAGAGTCTTTCTGACTCAGCATTAGCAGCAAAGACAGCAGGGCTCCATTGAAAGACAGCTTCCTGGTTCGTGCTGGCAGCATGAATAATAGCTCTGGCTCTTTCAGGAGGTCAAGCACTTAAATGGCGTTTGTGAGCAGCATGCAGCAAGTTGTTTAATGCCTGCAACATAGACTTGTTGTGTCCCTGGAGTTGGGGCAGTGAGCATGGCTTGCAGAGGCAGTGAGCATACCTCTGCCATGTTGAACAGGGTGGAGGAAACAGGCAGGGCTGTGGAGTTGGTCCTAGTCATGCCCAGTTAGCATTTAAAAGAAAAAAGTACTCCTGGTCAGAAAATGATTACATATATGCAATAAAGACAATTCAGATGAAAAAGACGTCTGAATGGGTCACAGTGTTGGAGAAATGTATGTAGGCTTGGGAGAGAGAAGAAAAAGAGTATAGACAGTTACAAAAAGAAATAGTTAAAAAAATAAAACCAATTCTTTAAAGAGACAGTGAAGGTAATACAGACAGATTAAAGGAGTAAAAGCATTTTTAAAAAGCCATTTAAGATGGGAAATACACAGAAAGTCTGGATTATGTATACTATTGTGTTTTTGAATTTTTTGACTGTGAATGAGCTAAGTACAGAGAGACATTTCATCGTACAGGCTGCTAAGTTAAACCAGTATAAAGGTATCTTGACTTCAAAATTTGGGTCTAAGGATATGTTGCTTTGAAAAAGAGGTTCTACTTTTATTTCCATAGGAGATGAGAACCTGTGGATTCCTTCCAGGCTAATGTGGTTTGATGGAGCAAGACCCCCTCGAAAGGTCTCTGTGAAGCCTAAAAATATTTTGCTCAACAAACAGAAGGAAGCAGTTTGGAAAAAAACAATGCCCAAATTCCCAAAATGATTGTTTATAAATGTTTGTTTTCATTTAAAGGAGAGATATAAGATGAATACTTTGCACTGGTATGGACTTTGGTCTATTGATACAAATTTAAGGTAGATTTGCTACACTGTGTATATGTATTTCTGCTCTTTTTTAAGGTGTTGTGTTTGTGCAGCTCATTTAAAAATGTAATGTATAGTTAATAAATACAGATTAATAGTCTTCTATAATAATCAAACTTTTAGTCATGTTAGGTTTTCTAAATATATAAAGATATATTTCGGTTAGATAGATAATATTCAACACTTCAAAGACCTATGGAATATGGTATTTAAAATGTTTTAAGAAGGCCGGGCGGTGGTGGCGCACGCCTTTAATCCCAGCACTCGGGAGGCAGAGGCAGGCGGATCTCTAAATTCGAGGCCAGCCTGGTCTACAAGAGCTAGCTCCAGGACAGGCTCTAGAAACTACAGGGAAACCCTGTCTCGAAAAACCCAAAAAAAAATTAAATAAATAAATAAATAAAATGTTTTAAGAATTTAGACTTTTTCTTTTTTCTGTTTTTGGTTTTTCAAGACAGGGTTTCTCTGTAGCTTTGGATCCTGTCCTGGAACTAGCTCTTGTAGACCAGACTGGCCTTGAATTCACAGAGATCTGCCTGTCTTTGCCTCCCAAGTGCTGGGATTAAAGGCATGCACCACCACTGCCCGGCTGAATTTGGACTTTTTTAACAATGAGACATGACTGTTTCTGGCAATACTAATTACTTCAGAGAGGTTGATGGACATTGAAGAAACTCATGGAATTTGCCTTCAATGTGACAAGGCTAGCCATTTTGGCAAGAAACTGCTTTTGCCTGAGCTGCTTGGTGGTATGCTGTATAAACTGGATATGCAGGATCCACAGAAAAATGACTGTTGAACTTGCCTAAAGAAGGTGAGACAGTCTTTCAGGGTTCCTGCTTCACAGAAGATATTGCCAGACATTCTGCGGGATACAAAAGAAAATGACTGAACAGTCTTTTAAAATTCCTGCTTCATGGAAAAGTCTGACAGATATTATGGGTCTTTAGGCTGAAGATGGATGCCCCAATGTTACAGAAGAACTTTAGGTAACTGTCTAGGCAGCAAGATGCCTCTGTCAATTCTAGAGTTTTGCAAGTTGCTTACAATGCACTTCCTGTTATCTTAGGTAATATTATATCCTTTTGGGGTCTTTGAAGAGTTGAAGACACACAGTTATAGTTATAGAATTCCTTAGAATTGTAAAGGATAAATTAGATATAAAACTTTAGACTCACAAAGATAGGATAGATGATAGAGTATTTTCCTTAATTTGCCAAATGTAAATGGACTAAATATTGTAACAATAATTCTGGCTTGAGAACTGTTTGTATATGTAATTTTACTATGTTAAAGTTAAAACCTTCCTTTTTATTTTGACAGAAAGGGGGAGATAATGTGGGATTCTCCTCTTTATGCTATGAATTCAATTGGTTAATAAATAAACTGCTTTGGCCTATGGTAAGGCAAAATATAGCCAGGCTGGAAGATATATATATATATATATATATATATATATATATATATGAGAGAGAGAGAGAGAGAGAGAGAGAGAGAGAGAGAGAGAGAGAGAGTCAGAGAGACACCAGGTAGCTGACAAAGGAGATGGACACACCAGAACCTTACAGAACCTTACCAGTAAGCCACAGCATTGTGGTGATACACAGATGAAAATAAATGGGTTAATTTAAGATGCAAGAGTTAGTTAATAAGAAGCCTTAGCTAATAGGTTGTAATTAATATAGTGTTATAATTAATATAGTTTCTAGTAATCTAGGTGGCCGGGAACAAATGAGCAATCTCTGTTTACAGAACACAGAGAGTGACTATGTGGGCAGTCTTGAGAAATGAAGTCATTAAAACTCACAAATAGAGCTATGCGGTGGTAGTGCACACTTTTAATCCCAGGAGGTAGACACAGGTGGATCTCTGTGAGTTTGAGGCCAGTCTGGTCTACAAAGCAAGTTCCAGGACAGGCTCCAAAGCTACAGAGAAACCCTGTCTTGTGAAACAAACAACAACAACAACAACAACAAAAACTCACAAATAATTTCTGGGAAATTAGACTTCTTTCCCCGAGTCAGGGTTTCTTTCTGTAGTTCTGACTGTCTTGGAACTTCCTCTGTAGACCAAGCTAGCCTCAAACCCAGAGATCTGCTTGCCCCCATATCCTGCATGCTGGGATTAAAGGTGTTTACCACTACTGCCCTTCAGGACTTAGACTTTTTTTTTAATGTTTTACTTATTTATTTTTAAAATGTTTTTAAAAACAATCTTTTTATTTTACGTACCAATCCCAGTTCCCCTTTCCTTTCCTCCTCCTGCTCTCCCCACCTTCTCCCCACTCCACATCCATCCATTGCTCAGAGAAGGAATTGCCTCCCATGGGGAGTCAACAAAGTCTATCACATCATGTTGAGGCAGGACCAAAGGCCTTCCCTGACCCCTGAATCTAGGCTGAGCAAGGTATCCATAAAAAAATAGGCTCCAAAAAGCCAGATAAATCCAGATCCCATTACCAGTGGCCCCACCAACTGCTCAGACCACACAGCTATCACCCACATTCTGAGGGCCTAGTTTAGTCTTATGTAGTCAGTCTGGAATCAGTGAACTCCAACTAGCTTGTGTCAGCTGCTTTTGTGGGTTTCCCCATCAAGGTTTTTTTTTTTTTCCTTCCCAGTCAGGGTTTCTCTGTATTGCTTTGGAGCCTGTCCTGGAACTAGCTCTTGTGCTGGGATTAAAGGCATGTGCCACCACTGCCCAGCCCCCATCATGGTCTTGACCCCTTTGCTCATATTATCACTTCTCCCTCTCTTCAACTGGACTCTGGGACCTTGCCCCAGTGCTTAGCTGTGGATCTCTGTATCTGCTTCCATCAGTTACTTGATGAAGGTTCTATGATGACAATTAAGGTAGTCATCAATATGATTATAGGGAAAGGTCAGTTTAAGCATCCTCTTCACTATTGCTTAGAGTCTTAGTTGGAGTCATCCTTGTGGATTCCTGAGAGTTTCCCTAGTGCCAGGCTTCCCCCTAACCCCATAATGGCTCCCTCTATCTCTTTGCTTGTTCTCCCTCTCTGTCCTTCCCCCACTGACCATCCCATTCCCTCATGTTCTCCTTTTCTCTAGCCCTCACCCCACTTGCCCAATTTTCTCAGATCTTGTCAGATGGAAGACTCTCATTGGTTAATAAAAAACTGCCTTGGCTTTTTGATAGGGCAGGATTTAGATGGGTGGAGTAGACAGAACAGAATGCTGGGAAGAAGGGAAGTTAGACAGCTGCCATGCCTCTCCTCTCTGAGACAGTTGCCATGGAGCCAGCCACCAGGTCAGACATGCTGAATCTTTCACAGTAAGCCACCACCTTGTGGTGCTACACAGATTACTAAATATGGGTTAAAGCAAGATATGAGAATTAGTAAAGGCTAGAGCTAAAGGGCCAGGTAGTGTTTGAATGAATACAATTTGTGTGTTGTTATTTCGGGTGTATAGCTAGCTTTGTGTGGGCTCCGGCCTGCTCGCCTCTTGCTACACTTGTCTCCCTTTCCTGGGAGATCCATGTATGTCTCCCTTAGGGTTCTCCTTGTTACCTAGCTTTATTTGGGGTCATGGACTATAGGCTGGTTATCCTTTGCTTTATGTCTAATATCCACAAATGAGCGAGTACATATCGTGTTTGTATTTCTTGGTCTGGGTTACTTCACTCAGGTTTTTTTTTTTTAAATTCCATTTGTTTGCCTGTAAATTTCAAGATGCCATTCTTAGTTTACCACTGAGCAGTACTCCATTGTGTAAATGTACATTTTCTTTACCCATTCTTCAGTTGAAGATTGTTTCCAGGTTCTGCCTATTATACATAGTGCTGCTATGAACATAGTTGAGCAAATATCCTCATGGTGTGAGTGTGCCTTCTTTAGGTATATGCCCAAAAGTGGTATTGCTGGGTCTTGAGGTAGACTGATTTCCAATTTTCTGAGAAATTGCCATACAAATTTCTGAAATGGCTGTACAAGTTTGCACTCCCACCAGCAATGGAGGAGTGTTCCTCTTACTCTATATCCTCTCCAATATAAGCTGTCATTAGTGTTTTTGACCTTAGTCATTCTGATAGGTTTAAGACGGTACTCGGTCTAGACTCTTGCCAACCCTAAAATGGCTCCCTTAGTTAAGATATCTTCTTCCCTGCTCCCATATCCACCCTTCCTCCATCTCAATTATCCCATTCCCCCAAACTCTCCCCTTCTCCCTTCTCTCTCCCCATCTCCCCTTCCCCCTAACCCACCCCCACCCCCTGCTCCAGGTGTCCAAGGGGATTTCCCCAGCTAGGTCCGTGGGCAGCAGAGGAGAGGGTACCTGAACTGGCTTTCTCCCATAGCCACACTGATGAATATCTTGCATATCACCATAGAACCTTCATCTGGCAAGGGATGGAGATTGAGACAGAGACCCACACTGGAGCACTGGACTGAGCTCCCAAGGCCCAGATGAAGAGCAGGATGGAGGGAAAACATGAGCAAGGAAGTCAAGACTGCGAGGGGTGCGTCCACCCACGGAGACGGTGGGACTGATCTAATGGAAGCTCACCAAGGCCAGCTGAACTGGGTCTGAACAAGCATGTAATCAAACCGGACTCTCTGAATGTGGCTGACAATGAGGGCAGACTGTGAATCCAATGATAATGACACCAGATTTTAATTCTACTGCATGTACTGGCTTTTTGGGAGCCTAGTCTGTTTGAACGCACACCTTCCAAGACCTGGATGGAAGAGGGTGGCCTTGGACTTCCCACAGGACAGGACACTCTGGCTTCTCTTAGGACTGGAGAGCGAGGGGGAGGGGGAGTGGGGAGTGGGAGGGAAATGGGAGGATGGGAGGAGGTGGAAATTTTTAATAAATAAATAAATAAATAAAAAGATGGTACTCGGTTGTTTTGATTTGTATTTCCCTGATGGCTAAGGATATTTAGCATTTCCTTAAGTGTCTTTTGGCCATTTGAGCTTCCTCTGTTGAGAATTTTGTTTAGATCTGTGCCCCATTTTTTAATTGGATTATTTGGTAGTTTGATGTCTAGCTTCTTGAGTTCTCTGTACATTTTGGAGATCAGCCTTCTGTCAGATGTGGGATTGGTGAAGATCTTTTTCCATTCTGCAGGCTGCTGTTTTGTTTTGTTTACTGTGTTCTTTGCCTTACAGAAGCTTCTCAGTTTCAGGAGGTCAGGACTTAGACTCAACTGGTGTTGTTGGGAACAGTTTGTAAAATCAGAAAAGGCATGTTCATTCCTTTAATAATGTAGCGGGTCAGGATGCAGGAGATCATAACTCTTTAGATGACTTCTTAAGCAAAGACTATCTAAGGTGCCCCTATTTTCTAAGTAGTCATACTACTCTGTCAATAGAGTCCTTTTTGGTCATCTCACTAGAGACACTCCCAGCTTGAGTGACTGTGTTAGTTCTCATAATCATGAAAAAACAAAGTGAGGAAAGTCCTAACAGCCAGTACAAATAGTCACTTGCCAATGTAACTGATTTCATAGGAGCCAGGTGGTCATGGCAGGGGTACGTGCCTATAATCTCAACCCTAGGGAGGCAGAAGCAGGTGGATCTCCAAATCCGAGGCCAGCCTGGTCTATAAAGTGAGTTGCAGCACAGCCAGAGCTACACAGAGAAACCCTGTCTTGAAAAAAAAAAAAAAGGTTATGGTTTAATTGTGAAGTATTTATGTGCTAATTGTGTTGATTCATTTTTTTTTTTTTTTAATGACACAAGCTGGGAAGAGGACACTTCAATTGAGGAATTGCTCCAGCAGGCAAGTATGTAGTCAGTCTCTTGACTAATTAATGATTGATGTGGGAGGGCCCAGCAAACGGTGGGTAATGACACCCTTAGACAAGCGGGCCTGAGTTGTGTAAGAAAAAAGGTTAAGAAAGCCATGAAAATCAAGCCAGTAATCATTGTTCCTTCAGTCTTTGCTTCAGCTCCTACCTGGGATTCTTGCTCTGATTTTCCTCAGTGACAGACTGTGATGTGGAAGGGAAGCAAACCCTTTCCTTTTCACATTGTGTTTTCTTATGGTGTTTATTACAACAACAGAAAGCAGACTGGGATCTTAGAAGCGCAGTTTCAGAAACAACAGTTTTCTAGTTTGTGCCCCAAATCAGGACCGAGCAGCCATTCCAGCTAATGGGGTGATGAAGTGAGGATTTCTCATGCCCTCCAGAGCTGTCAGTGTTCATCTGATTTCTTTTTGTGGGCAGACTGGTTTGGTTTGGAGTGAGAATCAGCTTCTCAAGTATTTTAACCCCTTTCACCTCTACTGTTACGGAAGCACTCAACCTAGTCAGCACATTTGCTTGCGTGTTAATTATTTGCTTAAAGGGCTCTTGGTGTGTTCAGACAAGTAACTGATCAGCTTGGAAAACTGTGGGGCAGGCTGACACAGTACTGATACGCCCAAAGATCTCCAGGTCACACAGTTGATGTAAATCCTGTTGAGTTGTACTGATATTTTGTTTGTAATCTAATAAATTTGCCTGAAGATCAGAGTGCAAAGCTAAACCACTAGTTAGTCATAGAAGCCAGGCAGTGGTGGTACACACCTTTAATCCCAGCAGTGGGGAGTCAGAGGCAGATGGATCTCTGTGATTTCAAGGCCACCCTGGGCTATATGAAACTGATCTAGTCTAAAAGAGAAACAGAGCCTGGCAGCAGTGCCTCACACCTTTAATCCCAGCACTAGGGAGGTGGAGACAGGAGTGAAATGGCTGGGTGGAGGAGACAGAATTCAGTCTAAAGATTCATAGAGAGACGATTGCCCCTTCAGTCTGAGCATTAGTAGAGGTTAGAACTCTAGTGGCTGGCTGTTCTGCTTCTCTGATCCTTCAGTTCTCACCTGTGATAGCTGACTCTGAGATTTTATTATTAAGACCAATTAGAATTTGTGCTACTTCCATATGTGTGCTGTAGTAAAAAAAAAAAATAGAATTTGTGCTACATTGAGTAAACCTCTATCAGGAGTGTCATAAATTCACATTTTTAGACAGGTCAAGCTGCTGCATTATAGATGGCTTGTTTCTGCAGACCTGGTTCAGCCATGATTTGTATGTGTATGTCTGTAAGGTATATGTGTGTGGTACATGTATGAGTATCCAAGTGGATGACTGTAAATGCACATGGGGAGGCCAGAGTGACTGTCCAAGCCAAACAATCACCATCTTGGGGAGTTCAGTAGTGACCCCTTGCAAACAATCAGTCCAATTGGGCTGACTTATGTTACACACACGCACGCACGCACGCACGCAAATACTCATGCATACACGACTCTTTCATCTGAGTTTCTGCTCCCTTCAACCTGACAGTGCTGCAGGTGGCCTGGTGGGGGGGCTAGAGTGTGTGTGTGTGTATGTATGTATGGTCTATATGCACGCCAGAAGACTAGAGCAGAGGCTCAATCTATGTAGCTACAGGCAGAAGCCCTTAACCCAGTTGGGTAAGGCTTCCCAGTTGTTGGAGGAAGAATGCCCATAACCTTAGGGAATCCCAATAAATGACTTGGTTCTGCAGAGTGAAGTTGTAGCTATCAAGCAGAGGGTAGAAAACCCACTGCTAACCTTTGCCTACTATCGGTTTCACAAATACCCTCTGTTATAGTTTGAGCTCCTCCTTGACCACCTGGCTGCTTGTGCTATGATGGCAGAGCTCAGCAGTTACAACAGAACCCCTAGAGTCCATTAAGCCAAAGTTCACCGTGGGAAACCAATGAGTTTACTGAAGTTCCTTACAGATCATGGGTGACCCTGGAGCAGTGCATAGAAAGGTCAGCACCTAACATGGATGATGACTCCCTCATTGCTCCCTTCCTTTAGTTCTTCCCACTACATGCAACTGGCTGGAGGAATAGCTGGATACTAGGGGATGTCAACAGCTAACAACCTGAGCTGTGGTGATCTTCTACAAGCAGGCACAGTTGAACCTTTGAAGATGGCGTCTCTCTGGGTCAGAGGATAGACTGTAGAGAGCTATCAGGTGGGCCTCCTCTTCACCACTGGCCTAGGTTGGGTGCACGCTGTATCACACACCTGATGAGTAATTGAGCACTCATGCTCTGACAGGTACTATGCACTTTGCCAGCCATTAGTATCTGAGCCACACACTGAATTAAAATGATAAAAAATGCTAAACTCTATCTATTTACTTTGCCTCTTTCCCCTCACTTTCTGTAGTGATGGGGACAGAAGCCAGGACTTTCCATGTGCTAGACAAGTGATCTACCCTGATAATAGGCATCAGACCCCATGCCTATTTCAAATTAGCAGAAGCCAGAAAAGAAATACAGAAAGTTTATTTATTTATTTTTTATTTTATTTTATTTTATTTTTTTTTTTTGGTTTTTCGAGACAGGGTTTCTCTGCAGCTTTTTTAGAGCCTGTCCTGGAACTAGCTCTTGTAGACCAGGCTGGCCTCGAACTCACAGAGATCCGCCTGCCTCTGTCTCCCAAGTGCTGGGATTAAAGGCGTGCGCAGAAAGTTTATTTTTTATAACTTTAAATTAGCAGCTACAAGGGATTCTTGCTCAACTAGAAGGGATCTTTTCTTCGATTTTTGAAAAGTATTTCATCTTTGTTAGAATTTCCTTGGCTTTTTCAAAATCACCTGAAATAACAGAAGAGACAATGATATCAGGCAACAATAAAAACAACTCTGGCATTTCAGGCAGCCAGACAAAAGGGTCCAAAGGTTGATGGCTTCACCTGAGGGTGAGTGCACCCTACAGCAACATTTGCCAAAGTCTAGGGATATTTTTGTCTGCCATAACCAGGGAAATAGAAGTGAGACCTACTCGGTAAAAGCCAGAGACTCTGTGAAAGATCTTAACCTCCCCCAGCAAAAATATTATTTCACTCATAAATGTCAGTAAGGTTGAGAAATCCCAACTTACACAAATGCAACACAGTATAATGTGCCCTAAATGAAGATCTTTTGTAGTCAACCCTGGGAATAGTAAATGTTAAAAACAATAATAAATTAATCATTAAAAAAATAACAGGGCTGCGGAGATGGTGATCCCTTCAGAATGAAGGTATTTGCTGTCCACTGAAGCCAGCAGAAAGCCTTGGAGAACATAATTAATTAAAAAAAAGATAAACTAGTGTATAGAAAATATGAAAGATTGTTGTAGAAAATTATTTTAAGATGTCTTACATTCATTTACACTGTGGAATGTTTGTTTAATGATGCAAAGATGAGTTGCATTCCTTCGTGTTGCATTTGTTTAACTCTGAGAAGCTGTGTTACTTTGCCTGCCTAAAACACCTGATGGAACGGCCAATAGCAAGACAGGAGAAAAAATAGGTGGGACTGGCAGGCAGAAAGAATAAATAGGGGGAATCTGGGAAGAGGAGATCAAGGAAAAAGAAAGAGGAGAAGAAGAGGACTCCAGGGGCCAGCTATCTAGCTACATAGTAAGCGACAGAGTAAGAAGTACAGAAGGGTTTATAGAAAGATAATAACCCAGAGGCAAAAATAAGTGAGATAATTTAGAAAAGCTGGCTGGAAACAAGCTAAGCTAAGGCCAGGCATTCATTCATAAGTAAGAAAAACTTACTGTGTGTGATTATTTGGGATCCCCCAAAGAGTCTAAAGAATTCAAAACAAAATAAAACAAAAACCAGAAAACAAAGGATCTACCAGTAAGTTTGCTTACAATAGTGTTTCTCAGCCTTTGGGTCGTGATCCCTTTGAGAGCCTAATGACCCTTTCACAAGGGTCATCTAAGACTAACAGAAGTATCAGTTATTTACATTATGATTCATTAACAGTAGCAAACTTACAGATATGAAGTAGCAATAAAAATAATTTCATGGTCAGGTGGCAGTGGTGCATACTTATAATCCCAACACTAGAGAGGAAGAGGCAGGTAGATCTCTGAGAGTTTCAGGCCAGTCTGGTCTACAGAGCAAGTTCCAGCACAGCCAAAGTTACACAGGGAAACCCTGTCTAGAAAAAACAGCAACCGGGGCTGGAGAGATGGCTCAGCCCTTAATTGCACAGGCTGCTATTCCAGAGGACCTGAATTCAGTTCCCAGCAACCACATGGTAGCTCATAATCTTCTGTAATGAGATCTGGTGCCCTCTTCTGGTCTGCAAGCATCCATGCACGCAAAACACTATATATAATAAATAAATAAAATAAAAAAAGACAGAAAAACCAGAAACCAAAACAACAACAACAAAAGAATTAAAAAAAAAAAAAAAAGAAAAAGAAAAAGAAAAGAAAAGAAAAAAAAATTACGGACAGAGTGACCACCACATGAGGAACTGTATTAAAGGGCTGTGGCACTAGGAAGGGTGAGAACCACTGGCTTAGAGGATATTAAGTTACATGGAAGCAAACTGTAGATGATCTCTCATACCAGACCATTGTTATAGCCCCATCAAGCCAAAATGTGGGCGTATATGCCTTTAATCCCAGCACTCAGGAAGAAGAGGCAGGCAGTATGAGTTGAGGCCAGCTTGATCTACATAGAGAGTTCCAAGTCAGCCAGGGTTATCGAGATATTGTCTCAAAAAACAAACAAACAAGCAAACAAACAAACAACGGGGCTGGTGAGATGGCTCAGCAATTAAGAGCACTCACTGATCTGGGTTTAATTCCCAGCACCAATGTAGCAGCTAACAACTGTCTTAACTCCAAGATAATGACACCCTCACACAGACATACATGCAGGCAAAACACCAATACACATAAGATAAAAATAAAACAAAGGCAAAAAAATCCTAAACCCCTATGTGCATGCTGGCCCAAAGTTTTGGATTTCCCCTTTCTCTGTAATCTTTTGTTGCTTCCAAATCACTCTCTTCCTCATTGCTACCCAAGTTTTCTATTTTGTAAAAGATATGAATTTATTGGAAACGTGAAGTTACTTAACATGTATAGAAGGAAGGTGATTCTCTAACCCTGAGAGAAAGCCTCAATGTTTATATTTTATAAACATTGTTTTACATTTAATAAAGTGAAAGGGCTGGAGAGATGGATCAGTGGTTAAGAGCACTTTGTTACTCTTGCAGAGGACCTAGGTTCAATTCCCAGTACCCGGGAATCCAAAGCACCAGGCACACACGTGGCACACATAACACATATACAGGCAAAACACTTGCACACATAAATAATATTATTTTAAAAAAAGATTTATTTATTTATTATGTATACAATGCTCTATCTGCATGTTTGCCTGCAGGCCAGAAGAGGGCATCAGATCTCATTACAGATGGTTGTGAGCCACCTTGAAGTTGCTGGGAATTGAACTCAGGACCTTTGGAAGAACAGTTTATGCTCTTAACCTCTGAGTCATTTCTCCAGCCCAATAAGAAAAAAAAAATTAAGTGAAGAAAAAAAAAATAATAAGTCAAGTTTAAAAGGCCCAGTGAGACAGGCCAGTGGGTAAAGGCTCTTGTTGATGAACCCGACAGCTTGAGTCTAATTCCCAGAGACCACATGGTAGAAGAGAAGTGGCTCTTGAAAGGTGTCCTGATCTTTCATGCATGACACTGACACACACACACACACGCACACACACACACTACATAAATGTAGTAGGAAAATTTAAAAAGCAATGAAATACCTTGTTCAAAAGCTCTGTTTACATTGTCAGTAAATTCTTTCTGTTTAGCTGAAAGAGAAAATAATTATTTTAATTTTTCTTTTTTTTTAAGTATTGAGTTATAGGGTAGAGAGATTTTTTAAAAAGATTTATTTATTTATGTATACAACATTCTGCCTCAATGTATGCTCGCACGCCAGAGGAGGGCGCCAGATCTCAGTACAGATGGTTGTGAGCCACCATGTGGTTGCTGGGAATTGAACTCAGGACCTCCGAAGAGCAGCCAGTGCTCTTAACCTCTGAGCCATCTCTCCAGCCCTAATTTTTCTATTTAAATAAACTTACAGTAAAGCCAGGTGGTGGTGGGGAACGCCTGTAATCCCAACACTCAGAAGGCGGTGGCAGGTGGATCTCTGTGAGTTTGAGGCCAGTCTGGTCTACAAAGCAAGTTCCCAGACAGTCAGAGCCACACAGAGAAACCCTGTCTTGAAAAGCCCCACCCCCTAAAAAAAGAAAGGAAAAAAGTAGACTTACAACATGGAGACAACACTTTGCGACCATGCTGCTCTATACACAGGACTGGGGTTCAAGGCTTTACGGTCTTTATGTTCTTGTGGTGCTGAGGATTGTACTAAGGCCTTATATATGCTATGCAAAGTCTCTACTACTGAGCTACATTCTGTATTTGCATTTTTTAAAAAAATGATTTATTATATATACAACATTCTGCCTCCATGTATGCCTGTGGGCCAGAAGAGGGCACCAGATCTCATTACAGAAGGCTGTGAGCCATTATGTGGTTGCTGGGAATTGAACTCAGGACCTCTGGAAGAGCAGTTAGCTCTGCTCTTAAGTTCTGAGCCATCTCTCCAGCCTGTCCTGGCATTCTTTTGACACAGGGCTTCATTGTGTTGGCCAGGCTAGCCTTGAACTCACTATTCTTCTGCTTCTTCCTCTTGACTGATGAGATTATAAGTATTTGCTATCATACCTGCCTTGCAGCTCTTGTTTTTTTTTTTTTTTTTTAAGATTTATTTATTTATTATGTATACAACATTCTGCCTCCATGTATGCCCTCACGCCAGAGAAGGGCGCCAGATCTCAGTACAGATGGTTGTGAGCCACCATGTGGTTGCTGGGAATCGAACTCAGGACCTCCGGAAGAGCAGCCAGTGCTCTTAACCTCTGAGCCATCTCTCCAGCCCGCAGCTCTTGTTAAATGCAGTACTGACAAGCCCTATAAACATTCTATTTTTCACCCAAGGAAGGTCTGGAGGCAAATGCCAAGGCTTATAAAGTGGCTATGGAATCACATAAGAAAAAAAAAGAATGACGGGTGAGATTATCATAGTTTGGATGTCCCTCAAATGATCTGGGTGTTAAAGGCTTGGCTCGTGATTAGTTTTGCTAGTAGAAGGAAGTGAACACTTCAGGAGGCAGGGCCTAGTGGAAGGAGGTTAGGACATTACAGACATGTCCTGGAAAGGGATCCTAGGACCCAGGCTCTGTTATTTCTCACTTTGGCTAGCTGCCATGTTCACTGCCTCCTCCACTCTGCATTCTTGCCACAGTCCCAGGAGCAACTGGGCCAATCCACCATGAACCAAACCTCTGAAGCTGAGTCAGAAGAAAGCTGTTCTTTTCATTTCAGGGATTGTCTCACCGTGATGGAAAAATACGCAACACAGGAATCAGGGATAGGCTTTGACTATCTCTACCTCAGTCTTCCATACTTTAACACACTACCATCATGACATTTATTGCCATTCATTACCACGTATTTTAGGCAATCACCTGCAAATTATATAGCCATCCAGGAAAATGACACTATCTCCATTATCTTAGAAGAGAAGACTACCAAATGCAAAGAGCAGGCACAGCAACCTCATTTCCTATTGTTGCTCATTAGAAAATGAGGGATTTTTACAAGGATGTCTTCCAGATGTAACTATATTTATTTAGAATCTTTAAAAACATTTCAAATACATTGTATCTCCAAGGTAGGCAATGACAGGTATGGAATTCTCCCTTGGGCACATGGCCAGTGAGTGCAAGAGCTGGGGGACTGAATCCCAGGGGAAAAATTTAGGAACTGATCTAAAAAAGGACAGTAAGTCACCCAGACAAAGCTGCTAGAAGTGTTTCACAGGCTTTGCCTGTGCCTTACTAACTTAATTAACCCTTGGGGTACTGACCTAACACTCTCCAGTTATAGATGAAGAACTGAGGCTCAGACACCCAAAGCCACTGCTTAAGATCACACAGAAAGTCAACAGCAGCGCTGGGCCTGATCCTCACTCCGGAGCTTTATGTGATGCCCGACCTCTGGAGGAGGGTGGCGGACTGCTGCTTTGACACTCAGCACAGTGTTAGCTGAGTCCCTGTCATGCTTCGGGTGCTTTTCTTAGAGGGAAGCCAAGAAGAGGAGACACAAGTTACACAGTAACATTCACAGCTGTAAAATGATCACTGTGGCCAGAGGAAGCTTCTTGAGAGCGATGAGTGCTCTCAGGTCGGGGAGATGAAAACATGAGAGTTTCAGGTCACATCATCAATAGCGCTCGCTCATAAAGGCCTGGGGTAGAAGGGTGCTGTGACTGAAGAGGAAGTGGAAACATCCAGAGTGGCTACAGTGAGACGTAAAATGAAAAGCAGAGAGTAGAACATGCAGAACCCTGGTAGCTAGGTTGAAATGTTTGGTTTTAAACCTAAGAGCAGCAACAATCCACTTAAAAGGCTTTAGACAAGTGCTGTAAGTATTTACTTCAATAAACCATAAACCCCTTCCTCTCCAAGTTGCTTTTGGTCATGGTGTTTTATCATAGCAACAGAAATCCTAACTATGACAACTCTCAACATTATGAGAGAGTCTCATTCAACTAAGTAAGGTTATTATGTGCAAAAACGGGGATTCAAAAGGAATTCTACTTGAATACTGTGACACAGAATAGCTGAGTCATTATAAGTTTTATAGTGAATTGAAGGCCAACCTAGGATATATAAGCCTATCCAGAAGATAAACAAATGAAAAACTTAACAAACCCTGTAACATAGAGGGTATGCTTAGTTGTTGAGCACTTAGCAGGTGTTAAGTCCTTGGCTTATATCCTGAGCACCCACAAGAAACATATTCAAGACTATGACATAAAAATCCAACCTGATGCCAGGCGGTGGTGGCGCACGCCTTTAATCCCAGCACTCGGGAGGCAGAGGCAGGCGGATCTCTGTGATTTCGAGGCCAGCCTGGTCTACAGAGTGAGTTTCAGTACAGGCTCCAAAGCTATATAAGAAACAACTAAAAAATCCAACCTGAGTTTTTAGCCTACTGTCCTGCCCTATGGACTGTGTGTGTGTGTGAGTGTGTATGTGCGCACGCGCGCACGCACATATGTATGTATGTAACGTGTGTTTGCAGGCGCATACGCGCATGTTTGAGTGTCTGTGCCTGTACAAGTGTGTCAAGGTTGGAAGTCATTTGGATGTTATTCTTCAGGCGACATCCACCTTTAAAATTTAAAAAAAATGACATTTACTTAGCGCGAGAGAGAGCGAGCAAGAAAGACCGAGTGCCACAGCACCTGTGTGAAGCCAGAGACGACTTATGGGAGTCATCTGGACTGAACTCGAGTCCTTAGGGTTGTGTTGCAAGCACACATGTACAAAAACACCTTCCCGCTCCAGATCTCGCTTGCAGGTTCTGTATCAGCCTCCACACACATCTGGGCCAATTCTGTAAAATAAACAGACCTATACTCTACTGGTGAACCTTGACTGATACACAATGGAATGGAATGAAAAGTAAAGCAGGTGAGACCATATGTCAGGGTCTCAGGGCTTGCCCTGCTGCAGATCTCCGTGTGATTGAAGGCATTTCTGCCAGCCTCGGAGGCTCATTTCCCCACTAGAGATGACCAGGAAACAAAGAACTCCTTGAATGATGATGAGGGCCAACAAATGTTTTCGACTCATTTCTTCTGTCATGTGCTCCCAAGAGCAAAAAGCATGTGTGAGAATCTTGTCTATTACCTTTGACAGTGGATTTTATCTCCTCAATGACAGCCTCACTTTGAGCGTGTGCGAGTTTTTCATTGATTTCCATTATTTCCACAAGGAACTGACTGTCTGTTCCATAGTCTGTCTCTTCAGGGATTTCTACTCCTTGGAGCTTTAGCTATTGGAGAGGAGAATAAGGAAAATGAAACAGGTCAGGGCCATGTAAGTTCTGCTCACCCCTTCAGAATACTCTGATGGTCATAGGGGAAAACGTGAATATTGGTTGGAGAGGGAGCTTAGAGCATAATGCATGCTAAGTAAGCCCTCTACCACTGAGTCACATGTCCAGCCTGGAGAACCTGAGCTTTCCTGAGAGACTGAGCCAAGAGTGCTTGTAAGGACCTCACTTATCCTGTGCCATCGGCAGCTGGGCCCTGGATATTCGTACCTCTACCCAGGTCTTAAAATGTTTATAAACATTCTACTCAATACTAAAATTGCCTAGATGTTCTTGCAAAAAACTCCCCAAGTACTCTTACTATCATCAAATTTATAGAAAATAGTTAAAACAATAAAACCAGGGAAAGTTAAAATACACAAAAGGATCCAGGTCTGGTGGTTCATCTGCGTCTCCAGGAACTCAGGAGGATGAGGCAGGAGATCACAGGTCAAGTCCAGCCTCGGCAGCTAAGTGAGACCCTGTTTTAAAAAGTAAAAAGGTGGCCGGGTAGTGGAGACGCACACCTTTAATTCCAGCACTTGGGAGGCAGAGGCAGGCAAATATCTGTGAGTTTGAGGCCAGTCTGGTCTATAAGAGCTAGTTCCAGGAAGAGGTGCCAAAGCTACAGAGAAACCCTGTCTCGAAAAACCAAAACCAAAACCAAACCAAACCAAAAACAAAACAAAACAAAAAACAAAAAAAAAAAAAAAAAAAAAAAAAAAAGAAAAAGCAAAAAGACAGCTGGGGATATGGTTCAGTGGATGCTAAACCTAGCACCCATCCCCCAAATAAAACTCAAAACCCAAAACCAAACAACCCCCCCCCCCACCAAAAATAACCCCTCAAACCAAAGAAAAACCCAGTGATTATCAGACAGGGGTCGTGGCTCAGTGGCAAAGAACTTATTTACTTAGCACGAGGCACTAGGTTCAATGCCCAGTACTGAAGAAAAATAGGTGCTGGATGTGGGTGACCTGAAGCAAGAGAATTACAAAAGAAACAAAAACAAGCAAAATGGATTTGCAAAGAATATTATGAAAACTACTTGTACAGAATCTTTTTCTTTCTTTTTTCTTCTGTAGTATTTTTTGAGGCTAAACATCATTAGCTTCCTGGACTAGGCCAGGTCTCATACAGAGGGAGTCACATACAGATGGGTTGGGAAATCACCTTACAAGGTATAGCCCCCTGCTCAGGGGAGCCTGGAGAGTCTTATAGGCATCATTCAGTAGGGCCGAATGCTTCTCCGAGAGGTGTTTTTCAGTCTGTTCATAGAGACAAAAGAACTGTATCACCACAGGAGCCTGTTCGCTTTGATTCCCAAACTCTTATAATAAGACAGTGATTTAAGGAGTATGGCTAGAATTAGAACTGGTGTTAGATGACTAGTCTGTGCTTTCTTTTTTTTTTTTAAATTCATTTACTTATTTATGTGTACATGTGTCCTTAAACGTCAGAGGAGGATATTGGATAGATCTCCTGGAACTGGAGCCACAAATGGTTGTGAGCATCATGTGGGTGCTGGGAATCGAACTTGGGTCCTGTGGAACAGCACCCAATGCCCGTAACCACTAAACCATCTCTGCAGACTCCCCTTTCTGACTTTATTATTATTATTACTATTTTATGTACATTGGGGTTTTGCCTGCATGTATGTGTAAGAATGCCAGATCCCCAGAACTGGAGTTACAGACAGTTGTGAACTGCCATGTGGGTGCTGGGAATTGAACGCGGGCCCTTTGGAAGAACAGTCAGTGCTCTAAACTGCTAATCCATCTCTCTAGTCCCCAGTATAGTCTGTATTTTCAAGGATGGGTTTCCAGTTATCAGAGAAGTCAGATAAAAGCTGCGAAGAAATGACATCTCTGGGGGTTGGCTGCCACAGGGTGGCGCTAGTAGTCCAACAGTTTCCCAGATCAACACAGCTACCCACCCAGTTGCACACATATATGGGGACTATTAGGGAGGTCAGTGAATACCTGAGACTTTTGGCTGAAGAAATCTGGATGGATGAGACATTGTAGTTGATGGTACCTGTGCTTAAGTTTCACGATGTCAACCTTGAAGGATCGGTGACTGGAAGGAAACCAGATATTATGCATACAACAGTATCTAGAGTTATTTACTATGGTCTGGTTCTGCTTGTGGGGAAGATGTAATAACATAAAACAAAGGTTATTTTTAAGACGCAGCCATAATGAAGGAAAATAGGAAAGGATCAGAATAGGTAATGTATGTATGACATTTGAGAGATGTGAATGGTACTACTACTGAATGATCAAAGATCAGAAAGGGACATCAGTGCAGAGACCCTCAACTAAAGGGAAGATTAAAAGCTTGGCGAATTAAGGGCTAAATTTAGTGTGGCCCATTGTAAGCACTCGGTGTCTGATGAAAATGTGTCCCAGAGTTTGGAGTACTTGCCCAACCTGTATGTTCCTTGATTCCTTTTTTCTTTTTCTTTTCTTTTTTTTTTTTTTTTTTTGTGTGCTGAAGACTGAATGTCTCCTGCATGCTGGGCAAGGACTTTAGCACCAAGTTACTCTCTTCCCTTCTTTTCCCCACTAGACCTCTTTTTACTTTTTATTTTGAGACAGAGTCTCTCCTCCCCCCGCCTCCCATAGGGTTTCTCTGTGTAACATTCCTGGATGTCCTGAAACTTGCTTTGTAGACCAGGTTGGGTTTGAACTCACTGCAATCCACATGCCTCTGCCTCCTCCCAAGTGCTGGGATTAAAGCCCTGAACCACCACCATCTGGTGAGACAAAGTCTCTTAACTAAGGTAACCAAGTAGATTTTGAAGTCACTCTATGGTCCAGGCAGGCTTTGACTTGCAATAAGCCTACTTTAGTCTCCCTGATCACTGGGATTGCAGATCTGTCACCAGGCCTAGAGCTTTGGCATTAAAAAAGTGTGTGTGAGAGAGAAGAGGTTAGTGTCAAACCTGCTATAATAACCAAGAATGAGACCTACAACTCTGGATCTTCCTACCTTCTCCCCGCAAATGCAAGGAATATTAAGATTTATGACAATAAACCCAGTTTACCAGTTTAACTTAAAAACAGAAAGGTTGAGTTGGGTGTTGCTAAATTGTTCAGTGCTGAAATTTTCTTGATCCTTCTTTAGCTTTCTGAGCAGTTAGAATTATAGGTAGACTATCACACTGAACCATTAATACCTAGAAGCAGGTGGTTTTTTTTTTTAATGATAGTACTGGGATTCGAACCCAGGGTCTTGGTATTACAAAGGAAGTGTTATACATTGAGCCAAAGCACTCACTTCTTTCATTTTTGGGGAGTCAGACTGTGACTCTGTATAGCCCAGACTGTAGGATCCTCTTGCCTTTGGCTAGAGGGCAGGACCACAGGTGTGCACAATCACACCTTGCTCTACATTTTACTTTAATCTTTATTAGTTCAGCTCTGCTCACACTTCTGTACCAATCTACAGAAGACGGGGGGGGGGGGGGCACAAACATTTCTTGGCCCCTCTCTCTCAATCTTGAGCCTGAATTAAAATTTTGAAAATTTTGGTTTTTTGAGACAGGGTTTCAAGTTGCGACCTTTCTTCTTCATCCCTGAATACTGGGATTCCAGACATATGCCACCATACTTCATTGATTTTTGATACAGAATTTCTTCATATAGCTGTGGCTGCACGGGAACTTGCTCTGTAGACCAGACTGCCTTGAACTCAGAGATCTGCCCACCTCTCCCTCCTGACTGCTGGGATTAAAGGTGTGTTCCACCACCCACCACTGACCAGCAGTTTGTTTTATTAATTGCTTTTGATTTTTGAGACTTAGTCTCATGTAGCCCAGACTCTCAAATTTGCTGTATAGCTCAGGTTGCCTCAGATTTGCAATCCTCCTGTATCCCCGAGTGCTGCGCTCAGTCATGCACCAACACACCTGGCTTCTTTTAGTTTTATTTTCTCCTTTAAAATACTTACTTATTTGAGATGTTCCCTAATTTTGTGATTGGATTCCAACTGGGAATCTTCCTACCTCAGTCCAGCATGCATGTAATCCCAGCAGTGGGGGAGTAGGGGCAGGTGGATGTTTGTGAGCTCCAGGCCAGGCAGAACTAAAGGCTAAAGTTTTTTTTTTTTTTTTTTTTTTTTTTTTTCTCCGAGACAGCTTTTCTCTGTAACATCGGAGCCTGTACTGGAACTCCCTCTGTAGACCAGACTGGCCTTGAACTCAGAAAGATCTGCCCCAGAGTGGGATTAAACGCGTGCACCACCACTGGGCAGCCAAGGCTTTTTTTTTTTTTAATAAAAAACTCCAAACTCCCCTTTCTGCTCCCTAGAGTTCAGCCTCTATCTGGACTTCCTTTTTTCCAGGAGTCTTGTTGTAATGGTCTGTCCCGTCCCTTTAAGAGAAAAGCCCCCTCGTGATCTAGGGACAGCCTCTGCAGCATTTCTGCCATTGCACTCCTCGGGAAACCTGCAGCTTTTTACTTAAACCATAACATCTGCCCTTCAAACGTCCCTATAATGTAAACTTGTGCCTGTTCCCCTTTGCTGTTGTTGTTGTTGTTTAAAAACAGTACCTTGGCAGCAGAGGCCAGTCCTGAATTCCTGACCCACAGGCCCCTACTTCCCGAGTGCTGCCAGGGGTCCTGGGGACCCGCAGCAAATCCATTACACTATATACTTATCCATTTTTTCTTAACTTATTTTGAATCAGTCTCGGTAAATTGCCTAAACTGGCTTGGAACTGTGTCCTCTTGCCTCAATCTCCCAGCTGGCTGGAAAAGAAATTACAAATCCGCCGGCGCTGACCCAAATCTTGGTCACTAGGGTAACGCTTGCCTAATTTTACTAACTCGGCCAACCAAACTTCCCAAGGCCGGCTCGCCCTCCCAGCACTCCGCGCCGCTCGTACCAATTCATGAGGCTGAAGTAGTCCCGAGTCGGGTCAGGAGGCTGCAACGCGCGGCAGTGTTCGCAGAAGAACCCATCCCCACTCTCCACACACCCTGCGCGGCCGCAGTTCCAGCACTGCCGCGCCTTGCTCTTCCCCGAGGCAGCATTGGTGCTCAGCAAGCTCCTACCCAGGAACCCAGCCAGTCGCACCTCCCACACGCAAAGCAAAGCCCGGGCGCCGGAGCTCCACATTGGGACAGCAGCCTGTCTGGCCTGGGTCTTCGCACCCCGAGGGAAAGGAAGAAAGAGTGACTCGTTGCTGATTGGTTAGGGCGCCGAGGAGGCGGGATCAGTCTCGAGAAACTAGGCTACCGAGTTCCGTTCTGCATTCTAAACTACAATTCCCACTAAGCCTTGCGGCTACGCGTTGCAACCGATTTGTGTCTTCTTATTGGGCCTGCCGAGGAGGAAGATGTTTTGATTGGCTGAGGGAGGAGTTTGTATGGTAGGTTTAGCGCCACACCACTGGTTGCGGCTCTGGGGTGTTTGTGGCTCCAGGTGTTCTTTTGCGGTGAGTCTTAGCGGGAAATTTTTCTTGAGTGTTTGAAGATTCCAATCGGGTTCTCAGGGTCTTATGCAAGGGAACTCTCCGCAGCTTCCGCTTTATCTGCCTTGTTTTGTGTGCGAGGAGGCGCTGTGCGCAGGCAGTTCTTCCTTTTTTAGCTGCTCTTCGAGGAGAAATTCTTTCCATGTTACTTACAAGCTGAAACAGGTCTGGACACATGGGAAGGCACAGAGTTGTGCTCTTCTGTAGCAGAGCGAAGTAGTTTCGTAGTGAGTATTATAAATGTTAGTGATCATGCCAGGCCCTTGATTCATTCTTTCCAAATAGTTACTGAGAACCCAGTCTTAGCTGCTAGGCTCTGCAGAAACTGGAGAGGGTAAGCAAGTTTGTGGGGGTAGGGTGGTAAGGAGGCAACCAGCCATTCTCAGCTTCTGTACATAAAGGAAAGGCCACTTACACATAAAGCTGTGTGAGTGGCCGATAAACTATTCATAATCCTGGAATTTTGCTGTGATTTGGTTTTATTTTTTCGCTCATCAACGGCCCTGCCTTTCTTAGATAGGTGGTCATAATATGCCTGTTCCTTTAAAAAAAATTATTTTTTAAAGTCATGTTTGTTAAGTCCGTGCAGTGCGCACGGCGGCCAGCAGAGGGCATTGTATTCCAAAAGCCGGAATTACACGTATTTGTGCGTTCCTGGATGTGGGTTCTGGGATGTCTCTCCAACCCCTTCATAGACCCATTCTTCATTTTGTATGTTTGGTGTAACTGGGCGTGGAATCCAGGACTTTGCATCCGTTAGACAAGTGATCTACCATTGAGTTATATCCACATTCACTTATCTTTGGGTAAAGATTTATTTTATTTTAATTATGTTATGTGTGTGGGAGTATGCACTTGTGAGTGCAGGTGATTGCAGAGGCCAAGAGCAGGCTTCAGACCACTGGAGTTGGAGTTCAGGCAATCTTGAGCTGTGCTGGGAACAAGAATAGTATGTGTTTTCCTGCTGAGTCATCTCTCCAGCTTCCATTCTCCAGTCTTGAATTTTAAGCCTGTTCCTCGGATCTAACCGAACTGTTGGACTCTTCTTTTTGAGGTCGGATATGAAGAATCAACAGTTTCCCAGCAGCACTTCCTCAAAGGCCCATGGTGGTGGTGGTGCCTGTTCCCAGTCCCAAGGTGGCACTTTCTCTCCCTTGCACGATCTCTCCTCACAGTCTCCAGGCACATCCAGTTCCTCCACCAGCACAGTGCCATCTTCCAGCCAGTCCTCACATTCCAGCTCTGGGACGCTGAGCTCTTTAGAGACAGTGTCCACTCAGGAACTCTGTTCTATTCCCGAGGACCAAGAACCTGAGGATCCTGGTCCTGTCCCATGGGCTCGGTTATGGTCTCTTCAGGATGGATTCTCCAATCTAGGTAAGGCATTTTGGTATATGGTGGAGTGTATTGTTCAGAGAAACAGAGGTGATGGTTAGGCTGTTGCAGCCGAAATCTCAGGGCCCTGTGACTGGTTAGAGGTGAGAAAAAGTTTAAAAAGTAAAAATTAAAAAAAAAAAAAAAGCTGTGATGGCGTGTGCGGACTGTCATTGCCTGTCGTGGGCTCGTGCTAAGGCTTGTATTATAGGACACCCTTTGGACAGTTTTACATCATGCTTGCCTCCCAGACTGCGCACATGTTCCCTATTCTGAAGCCTCGTTAATGCCTAAAAGACAGTGCTCTGTTTCCATCCAGTCCCTTCGATTCCTCTTCACTTAGCAAATTCTCCTTGAGATTTTAGTAACCCACTCCAAACATTTCTTCCCTATGAAAGCTGTTCAGTTTCTCCTCCTTTGGACTCTAACAAATGCTTTCCATCCCTGATACTGTGTTGCATTTTAATTATCTGTTTCTCATGTTTCTTCTCAACTCAGTGGTAAATTACCCGAAACCAAACTCCATGCATATTTATTCCCACTTCCCAGTCCTTGGAATCTAGTAGATGAACCCAGTTTTCCATTCCTACAGTCTTGGCACAGTTAGCCTCCTATGGCGGCTGAGGAAATTGTGTGTCCTTCATGAACTCAGGGTAGCTGTGGTTACCAACACAAGACCCTATGAGTGCTAGAGAGCCTACACTGAGCTGCATCTGTTGTCCCTATCCCTAGCTACCTTATTTTTATTTTCAAATAGAATCTTGCTAAGTTTCATAGACTGGCCTCCTTTTTCTTTTTTTTTTTTTTTTCAGAGAAAAGTTCTCATGTAGCCTGGGTTGACCTGAACTCACTATGGCGCTGAGCCTGGCTTTGAACCCTTGATCTTCCTGCCTCTACTTTCCTTTTTTTAAAAAAATTAACTAATTTATTATGTAGTGTTCTGCCTGCAGGTAGACATGCAGGCCAGAAGAGGGCACCAGATCTCATTACAGATGGTTGTGAGCCACTATATGGTTGCTGGGTATTGAACTCAGGACCTCTGGAAGAGCAGCCAGTGCTCTTAACCACTGAACCAATTCTCCAGTCCCCTGCCTCTACTTTCCAAGTGTTGACATTATAGGCATACTTCACTAGGCTGTACTCATTTGGTTTGTTTTGTGTGTGTGTGTGTTTTCTTTTCGAGATAGGATTTCTCTGTGTAGCTTTGGAGCCTGTCCTGGAACTAGCTCCTGTAAACCAGGCTGGCCTTGAACTTACAGAGATCCACTGCCTCTGCCTCCCAAGTGCTGGGATAAAGGCGTGTGCCACCATCCCTCAGCTACACATTTTGTTTTTGAGACAAATTCTGCAGCCCAGGTAGGCTCGCAGTATTTAATTACTTGCCATTCTTATTAGAATGGCTTACAGGCTGTGGTCCAGCTAGTCCAACAATGGCTGCCCATGGGAGGTCTAGGAGTCTGTAAGGCTGGATGTCTCAGCTGGTCTCAGTGTCCACAGGATCCTGGTGAAGTAGGCTTTAATGCCAGTGAGGGAATGGACTTGCCAGAAAGACTGAAAGAGAGCAGGAAAGGGAGCAAGCTTCCTTCTTCCATGTCCTTCAGCTGTTAGCAGAAGATGTGGTTTGTGGTAAAAGTACATCTTACCACCTCAAAAGATCTAGATTAGCCAGGCATTGGTGGTGCCGGGAAGCATTGGCAGGCAGAGCTCTGAGTTTGAGGCCAGTTTGGTTTTCTAGATTGAGTACCAAAATAGCCAGGGCTACACAGAAAAATACTGTCTTAGAAAACGAAAACCACACCCCCATCCTGACCAGAAAAAAAAATTACAAAGAGATTTATTAATTTGGCTTATACAATATGGCCTGGATAGTCCATTAATAATTCTCTTCATGCTGAGCGGTGATGGCGCACGCCTTTAATCTTAGCATTTGGGAGGCAGAGGCAGGTGGATCTCTGAATTCGAGGCCAGCCTGGTCTACAAGAGCTAGCTCCAGGACAGGCTCCAAAGCTACCTTTGAAACCCTGTCTTGAAAAAAAAAAAACAAAAACCAAAACAACAACAACAACAACAAAAATAGTTCTCTTCATGATACAGAGACAGAGAGCTTAGTAGCTGCTCAGTCTGCAAGCCTGGATGTCCCAGCAGTTCTAGTTTGGTATTGACAGCTTGGAGGATTCCTAGAGAACTGGAGGTCAAAGAAGTAACAAAGGTTGGGAGCAGAAATAATGGGATAGATGCACTTAGCAAGAAAGCAAGCAACACTGTTTCCCCTTCTTTTTCTTTCTTTTTTTTCTTGTTTTTTTTGAGACAGGGTTTCTTCTCTGTGTAGCTGTGGCTATCAGCCTGGAACTCATAGAGATCTTCCTCCTCTGCCTCCTCAGTGCTGGGATTAAAGGTGTGCACTACCACTGCTTGGCTTCCTTGGACCTGTTCTGTCTTGGCTCACAGAAGGGGCCACTCACTCTGCAGTAAGTCTCTTCCCTTCAGTTATTTCTCCATAGATTCATGCAGAGGTCTGTCTCTTAGTTTTCAGGTTCCTTAAGGTTGACAATCAATGTTGACTATTACAGTATTCCATCTGTAGCCAGGCCGGCTTACCATCTTCCTATCTCAGCCTCCTGAATGCAAGGATTATAGTTGTTTCAGTATACCCAGCAAGAATGAACGTTAATAGCCATGTTATCTTTACTCTATGACTGTGTGGCATCTTCCCAGAGTTTAGTCTGAATTTAGTCTAGCTTCTTTGTACAATGTTTTATACATTTCAATATACAAATCTTATTCTCTTTTTTGTTTTATGAAACCTAGGCTGACCTGGAACTTGCTATGTGTGTTAGGCTGGCCATGAATCTCAATCTCCTGCCTCTACCTCGCAAGTGATAGAATTACCACTATGCCTGACTTTGGCTTTTTGGAGACAGAGCCTTAGTTTATAGTCTATCCTAGCTTGGACCTCACTAAATAGCCTATTGTAGCCTTAGACTCATAGCAGTTCTTCCTTGGGCTCCTGCATGTTGGGATCACAAGTGTGGACTATAGACATAACTATAACTACTACACCTCGCTAATATATTTTGAGCAATTCTGAACCTGCATTTATAAGGGATATTGGTGGTGCGCTGCTACCACTACCGCATGGAGCTGCACTTTGGAATAAGGTATCAGGAGACAGTAGACAAGGAATTAAAATTAAGGGCCCATCTTTGCAGAGTATCAGTGCAGGGTATTGTTGTGATAGTAGATAAGGTAGTGAAATGGAGGTCTGCTTGTGTGGAAATCCTAGGGGAGATGTAGTCCAGGCTCAGTTTTGGACTTTGATGTAAGTACACATGCAAGAGGAGAGAGGGAGCTTTGTGTGATGATGCTGTTCTTGGAGAAGGTGAACGCAAGAGGAGAGAGGGAGCAGGGAGTGTTGTGATCCTGTTCTTGGGGAAAGTGAACAGTTGTTTCCTTACCCCAGATAGGGAACTGAAGATGACAGGATAAAGTATGGATCGCACTGAAGTCCAAGGGGATGAACTAATAAGCTTTATTGGAGTACTTTTAGAAATACGGATGAGAGGTTACTTACAGAAGCAGAAATGTCTCAAAGGCAGCCGCAGCCGCATCACCAAAGGTTCATCCCAGCATGGGTAACAGCTCACAAAGCTGGGAACCTGGAGCACACCGCACACAGCCTGTAGGCAGCTCAGCAGGTTCCAGGGTGTCCTATCCCAATGGCTCAGTTGGCCTCTGCCTCTTCCACACATCTTGTCTGGTGTTTGTTTCTTCTGGGCACCTGCATGGTCTGAGAGTCTTCTTTGAAGCTTGTTTTGTCTCTTAGGGAGAGGGGGATTTAGGGAATCTGGTCAGAAGTTATTTTGATTTGTTTACTTTCTGTCTTAAGGAACTTCCTCGCGGTATGGAGTTGTTTCTTCTTTAAAACAACCTAATGTTAGGAGCAGGAGAGATGATTCACAGGTTAAGCTGCTCTTGCCAGAGGACCTAGGTTTAATTGCCAGTACCCAGGTGGCAGCTCAAAACTGCCTGTTAAGTCCAATTCCAGGGATCTAACATCCTCACAGAGACATACTTTACAGGCAAAGCACCAACGCCTATAAAGTAAAACTTTAAAAAAAAATCATTAAAAGAAAGGAAGAACCCGTTGGTTTTGCCTTTATATATATACAGAGACAGACCTCTGCATGAATCTATGGAGAAATAACTAAATAACTGAAGGGAAGAGACTTACTGCAGAGTGAGTGGCCCCTTCTGTGAGCCAAGACAGAACAGGTCCTAGGAAGCCAAGCAGTGGTAGTGCCCTCCTTTATATATATTCTTTGCTAAAATAGCTTGTTGTTTCACTTCCCTTTTTGCATCCTGTGACTTAAAGTGCTTCTTTCCAAGATGGATGTTTTACCCTTTGAGGAAGCTGCTACACAACAGGAATATTGTGTGTCCGGCTTGCTTGGACAGTGAAGTTGAGACAGTGGGGCTGGGGGTGGTTAGCAAGGGGAGTGGTATCTGTTACTAGGCTGGTGGAGGCAAGTACCTGGACCTGAGTGTCTGGCGGGCCATGAAGACTGTAGATTTTATACTGAATGTAATAGGAAGCCTCAGGAAGGTAATGTGCAGGAAATTGGATACAATTATTTTTCAAAATCATAAAATTATTTTAGATGTTTTAATGACTATTTTCATTTCATGGTTATGTAAAAGCCACCAGCTATTTAACCCTGTTGAAATGTTACAGCCTGTTGTGGTGGCACATGCCTGCAATCTTGGCATGTGGGAAGCTGAACGCAGAAGGATCAGGAGTTCATGGCTAGCCTCAGCTACAAAGCAAGTTCAAGTGCAGCTGAACTATGTGAGACTCTCAAATAAACAAACAGATAGGGTTAGAGATGTGGCTCAGTTGGTGGAGCACTTGCCTAGTATGCACAAAGCCTTGGGTTTCACCCCTAGCGCCACATAAAGGGGAGTGGTTGGCCCTGTTTGCAAATCTAGCACCAGGGAAGTTGAGGGCATATGGATTAGAAATTTAAGGTCATCCTTGGCTACATAGAGAATTAGAAGCCAACCAGGAATGTATGAGACCCTGCCGTAAACACCGACTATCCACACCCCAAAACCTGCAATAAAACGAAGCAATTGTATGATTGCCCCCCCGTTTTTAATTTTTTTTTATTTTTTAGTTGTTGCTGGGGATTGAACCCAGGGCCTTGAATATGCTAAGCACGCACTGTGCACTGATCTACATCTTAGTGTTCCCCAATCTTTAATTTTAAAGGTTTTGGTGATCAAACCTATACTTTTGATTGCCTTCTTACACACTTCTTTTTTGTCTGTCTTTCTGTGTGGGTAAGAGTGGTCTTGAGCTTGTCCTCTTGTGAGCCTCCCAAATGCTGGGGTCATATGTACAGCTCTTCACAGAACTGGTTCCTCCCTACAGTTAGCACTATTGAATGTTTAGTGTGTGAATTTCCAGTCCTCTGCTATGTGCTTTTGTATTAACAGACTGTGTTAGTGACAACTACTGGTTTGGGAGGGATAAAAGCTGTGAGTATTGCTTTGATGGACCACTGCTGAGAAAGACTGAGAAGTATCGGACATACAGCAAGAAGCACTTCCGCATTTTCAGGGTAGGTGAAGGTTACTTCTCCTAGGAGATCTGGTGATCTAGTCATTGCTCTTGGGCGTCTTGCAGTATTAATCCCTGCTGTTCAAACATGGAAATTAAGCAGGGTGGTGGTGCTGGTGGTGCACACCTTTGATCCCAGCACTGGGGACGCAGAGGCAGGTGGATTTCTATGAGTTCAAGGCCAGCCTGGTCTGCAGAGTGAGTTCCAGGACAGCCAAAGCTGTTACACACAGAGAAACAGTATCTTGAAGAACAAAAAAACAAAAACAAAAAAAAAAAAAAAAAGAAAGAAAAGAAAAGACCAGCAACAACAAAAACCCATAGTAATTAAATGTTTTCTATTTCAGGAAATGGGCCCTAAAAATTCTTACATTGTGTATATAGAAGATCACAGCGGGAATGGAACATTTGTAAACACTGAGCTCATAGGGAAAGGGAAACGCCGTCCTTTGAGTAACAACTCTGAAATTGCACTTTCTTTGTGTAGAAATAAAGGTAATGTTATTGTCATACTGTTAATGGGTTTTCTTTAATTTCTCTGTAAAGGGAGATTTTTGTGTCTTCATAGATTATGCTTTAAATCAGTCAGATTAAGTTAGCATTCAGTAGCATTCAGGAGTTAACTCCCTTGCCTGAGTTGTGTTTTTAATTTGTTTTTGAGACAAGGTCTCACTTTATGGCTGTCCTGGAATTTTGAGCTTAGACGAGGCTGGTCTTGAACTCAGAGATCTGCCTGCCTCTACTTCCTGAGTGCTGAGTTTTTTCTGTGAGTGTGTGTGCTTGTGCAGGTGTGGAAGCCAGGGGGTAATATACGATGTCTTAACTCTATGTCATCTCCAACTTATCTATTTACATTTATTTGTATGTGTGTGTGTATGTGTGCATGTAAGAGAGAGAGAGAAGAGAAAGAGATTTTTGTGTGCACATGGCAGACTTAGATGTTATGTATATAGGGTCAGAGAACAACTGTTGGGAGTTGGTTTTCTTCCACTGTGGGTTCTGGGGTTCAAACTCAAGTCATTAGGCATGCATAGCAAGTTATATTACCTACTGAGCTCTCTTGCTGACTCATGGATTAAAAACAATTCATTTTGATCAGGTAGTGGTGGCCCACATCTTTAATCCCAGCACTTGGGAGGCAGAGGCAGGCGGATCTCTGTGAGTTCAAGACCAGCCTGGTCTACAAGAGCTAGCTCCAGGACAGGCTCTAAAGCTGCAGAGAAACCCTGTCTTAAAAAACCAAAAACAAAAAAAAAAAAACCAAAAATAAACAAAAAAATTTATTTTGTATTACATGATAAATATAGTTCTTTATATTCTGTTTAATTAACCATGAATTAACAAGGCCGTTTCTGTCCTTTTCCCCCATAGTTTTTGTATTTTTTGATCTGACTGTAGATGATCAGTCAGTTTATCCTAAGGAATTAAGAGATGAATACATCATGTCAAAAACTCTTGGAAGGTAAACTTTGTTTTCCTTTATATAATAAACTGAACCTCATTTTTTTCTTATGTATTTTTATTGATTAGTTTTTCGTACCTGATTTTACAATATTGTTATTTATAACATAGCTGTTTGTTGAACTTTGTGGTAGATGTATTACTGATTTATTTGACAATGGTCAATTTAAATTAACTTCTTTTCCTTATAAATTTTAGTGCTCAGATTAGCTTGTGCAACTAGGGCCATGTTCATTGATAACTCGTGTGTGTGTGTGTGTGTGTGTGTGTGTTCATATGCATGTGTATGAGGATAGTTGCATAAGTAGTCCCAAGGTCAACATTTTCTTCAATGACTTCCCACTTTATGTTTTGGAGCTCTCTGAACCTGGAGCTCACTGACTAAAACTTATGTGTCTGACTAGCAAACCCCGAGGATGCTCTGTCTTTTCCTCATGAACAATGGGATTAGAGACAAGCTTCTTATGTAGGTCCTGGGGATCTAAACTCTGGTCCTTGTGTTTGTATAGCAAACATTTTATAGACTGAACTGTCTTCCAGCTCTTTATTTTCCTCGAATTGATTAAGTAATTTTTGAGATAGGGTCTCACTTTGTTGCTCTGACTGGCCTAGACCTCACAGAGATTCTCTTCTGTCTCCTAAATGGTTGGACTAAAGGTGGGCACCACCATTCCTGGCCCGTTTACTTTTTTCATGTAGCTTACCCTGGCTTCAAAATTACTATACAGTCAAGGACAGTCTTGAACTTGATACTCTTGCCTCAACCTCCCTAGACAGGATTCCAAGCCTGCCTCACCATGCCTAGCTATTAATGACTTTTGAGAGAAGCTTTTCATGACCTGTGATTCATGGAACATATAATTCACATGTGTGTACATGTGTGTGTGTGCACTCATGCAACAGTGAGTATGTGGAGGCCGGAGGACAACATGCAGGGGTCAGTTCTCTCCTACCATGTGATCATTTTATTTTTAATCTAGAACTTATTTTATTTGGTTAAGGTTTAGGGTCAATGATTTTTTAGCTGGTGTTCTTGGGACACCTTAGGGAATCCAGAATTAATCAAAGGGGTAAATTTTGGAGAACGTTATATCATTTTTATATGTTTCTGAAAAGTTGGTAAATTCATGTTTTTGTGCATATTGGCAAAATCCGTGGCTATCATCTGTGGATATCACCAACATTTCTATGCCAATTTACAGTTGCCAAAATGTCACTGTTGCTAGACCCTACTGTGTTCATAATGGAATACATATTAATATTTCTGTTGTTTAGTTCATTGTTTTAATTAATTAATTAATTAAATTGCATTAATTAATTTTTGCTTGCCAATCCCAGTTCCCCAACCTTCCTCTCTTCCTGCTCCCCGCACCTTCCCCCACCTCACCTCCCGAAATGCTCCTCAGAGAGGGTAAGGCCTCCCCTGGGAAGTCAACTATGTCTGTCTCATCTCCTCGTTGAGGGAGGACCAAGTCCCCCTCTTCACCCCCTCCCCCTGGGCCCATGTGTCTAGGCTGAGTAAGGTATCTCTCCATAGAGAACAGGTTACACACAGTCAGTTCATGCATTAGGTTAGATCCTGGTCTCGCTGCCAGCGGCTCCACAGACTGCCCAAGCCACACCATAGTCACCTGCATTCAGGGTCATAGTTCGGTCATATACAGGTTCCTCAGTTGTCAGTCTGGTGTCAGTGAGCTCCCGCTTGCTCAGATCAAATGATCCTGTGGGTTTTTCCATCATGGTCTTGACTCCTTTGCTCATATTATCACTTCTTCCTCTCTTCGATCATTCTTTAGGAGTTCAGCCCAGTAGTTAGTTGTGGATTTCCACATCTGTTTCCATCTGTTTCTGGAAGAAGGTTCTAGCTTCTCTGGGATTGTAGACAGTAGGCTGTTTATCCTTTGTCTGAAATCCACTTATGAGTGAGTACATAATATATTTGGCTTTTTGGGTCTGGATTATCACACTCAGGGTGGTTTTTTCTAGTTCCATCCATTTGTCTGCAAATTTCAAGATGCCATTGTTGTTTACGACTGAGTAGTGCTCTAGTGTGTAAATGGATCACATTTTCTTTACCCATTCTTTGGTTAAAGGGCATCCACATTGTTTCCAGGTTCTAGCTATTACAAATAATGCTGCTATGAACATAGTTGAGTAAATATCCTTGTGGTGTGAGTGTGCCTCCTTTGGGTATATGCCCAAAAGTGGTATTGCCGGGTCTTGATGTAGATTGATTCCTAATTTTCTGAGAAATAGCCATACTGATCTCTACAGCGGCTGTACAAGTTTACACTCCCACCAGCAATGAAGTTTTCCCCTTACTCCACATCTTCTCCAGCATAAGCTGTCATCAGTGTTTTTGATCTTTGTCTTTCTGACAGGTGTAAGATGGTATCTCAGGGTTGTTTTGATTTGCATTTCCCTGATGGCTGATAATGTTTAGAATTTTCTTAAGTGTTTTTCAGCCATTTGAGATTCTTCTGTTGAGAATTCTATGTAGGTCTGTACCCCATTTTTTAATTGGATTATTTGATAGTTTGAGGTCTAGTTTTTTTGAGTCCTCTGTACATTTTGGAGATCAGTCCTCTGTCAGATGTGGGGTTGGTGAAGATCTTTTCCCATTCTCTGGGCAGCCATTTTGTCTTGTTGACCGTGTCCTTTACTTTACAGAAGCTTCTCAGTTTCAGGAGTCCCATTTATTAATTGTTTCTCTCAGTGTCTGTGCTACTGCTGTTATATTTAGGAAGTGATCTCTTGTGCCCATGCGTTCAAGGGTACTTTCCACATTCTCTTCTATGAGGTTCAGTGTGGCCGGCTTTATATTGAGGTCTTTGATCCATTTGGACTTGAGTGTTGTGCATGGCCATAGATATGGGTCTATTTGCATTCTTTTTGTTTTGTTTTGTTTTTCGAGACATGGTTTCTCTGTAGCTTTGAAGCCAGTCCTGGAACTAGCTCTTGTACCCCAGGCTAGCCTTGAACTCACGAGATCCTCCCGCCTGCCTCTGCCTCTGGAGTGCTGGGATTAAAGGCCTTTGCCACCACTGCCTGGCTCTATTTGCATTCTTCTACTTGTTGACATCCAGTTATACCAGCACCATTTGTTGAAGATGCCTTATCCTTTCCGTTTTATAGTTTTAGCTTCTTTGTCAAAAACCAGTTTTTCATAGGTATGTAGGTTAATATTAGGGTCTTCCATTCAATTTCATTGGTTCACCTGTCTGTTTTTATGTCAATACCAAACTGTATGTAGAGCTACAGTCAGGGATGGTGATGCTTCCAGATGGTACTTTATTGTAAAGGGTTGTTTGGACTATCCTGGGTTTTTTAGTTTTTCATATGAAATTTAGTATTGTTCTTTCGAGGTCTGTGAAAAATTGTGCTGGGATTTTGATGGCTTTTGCATTGATTGGTTTTGGTAACATTGTCATTTTTCCTGTATTAATCCTACCAACCCATGAGCATAGGAAATCTTTCTATTTTTTGATATCCTCTTTAATTTTGTTCTTCAAAGACTTAAAGTTCTTGTCATACAGGTCTTTCACTTGTTAGGTTAGAGTTACCCCAAGATATTTTATGTTGTGTGGCTTTTGTAAAAGGTGATGTTTCTCTGATTTTTTTTTCTCATACTGTTTATCATCTGTATATAGGAGAGTTACTGACTTTTTTTGAGTTAATCTTGTATCTTGCCACATTACTGAAGGTGTTTATTATCAGCTATAGGAGTTCCCTGGTAGAATTTTTAGGGTCACTTACGTATACTATTATATCATCTGCAAATAACAAAATTTGACTTCTATTTTTCTAGTTTGTATCCCTTTGATCTCCTTTTGTTGTCTTATTATTCTAGCTAGGACTTCAAGTATTATATTGAATAGATATAGAGAGAGTGGACAGCCTTGTCTTGTTCTTGATTTTATTGGAATCACTTTGAGTTTCTCTTAATTTTGTTTGATGTTGGCTGTTGGCTTGCTGTACATTGCCTTTATTATGTTTAGGAATGTTCCTTGTATCCCTGATCTCTCCAAGACCTTTATCATGAAGGGGTGTTGTAATGAGATGATCATGTGGTTTTTTTTTCTTTCAGTTTATTTATATGGTGATTACACTGATGGATTTTCATATGTTGAACTATCCCTTTACTTCTGGGATGAAGCCTATTTGATCATGGTGGATGATGTTTCTGATGTGTTCTTGGATTTGGTTTGCCAGTACTTTATTAAGTATTTTTGCAGTAATATTTTTCTCCCCCGTATGTAAAAACAAAGAGCCTTTACTTTATCCTAGTTTGCAAACTCTGTCTCTCCGCATGTCCAACACACTGGAATAAACAGAGAGCCCCAAGCTCAGTTAGAATTGGGTTTTTATAGTAGTAAAGGTGGGGGTGAAGGGTTTCTGAGGTTCAGGACGCTTGATTGGCTGACATTTGTCTAGGGGTGTCCTGGTGAGTGTGTGCTGACAGGGGGTCCTTAGGTATTTCCTTTGATGGTCTGTTCTTGGGTGGTGGTTGGGTAATCTCAGCTTGTGGTTCTTCCTGCAACCAAGTATTGCTTCAGGGTAAACTGCTGAGACTCAGGCCTCTATTAAATTTTTTGATGGCTGAGTCATACACTGGCAGGTGATAATGTTTGGAAGTAAAGAACTTCCTTTGGGTAATCTGTTCATATTTAGCTTATCATGGCTGGTTAATTGACAACTCTGGACATCTTTTTCTGGTATATTAATGGACACTATAGGTAGTTATCTTGTCCCCCATGCCAGAGAGTTCCCCCTGTCTCAGCCTTTTAACCTATTTTGGACATGGGGCATGGGACGACATGTTTCTTTCTGCAACTACTTCAAGCTGACACTGGGACGTTGTTATCCAGGCCTAAGCAGGTTGAAAGGCTAGCCAAAGATGGGGGGATATTTAGGCAATGGGGCACTCATCAGACTCCGTTGAAGGGACAGGGAGTGGTCATATCAGTTGGCCTGGTCCACACCAGCATTCAGGAAGTCCAGGGCTCACCGACATTCAGAGCAGGTTGTAGTCAGCAACTGATACTTAGATGTATCTGCCAGCCAAGTGGAAGCCTATTGAGATAAGTTTAATCTAGGAACAGAAAAAGGGCAGATAACAGATGTCTGTAAACAGGAGGTATAGACTCACACCTTTGAGTCCTAGCTAACAAGTTGGCTATAGCTTTGTGGAAGAATCTGGATACCTTTTGCTATTAAATTGACATTATAACTGTCCTCACCATTAATACTATCAGAGGTCTCAGAAGGATAAATAAAGTATATCTGAGTACAGACCAAATAGTTTCCAAATCTATTAAAAATGACAGGGACCAGAGTCCACATACAGTTAGTCATACCTGGGTCTCCTTAGCATTGGAAGCAAAAATTATAGTAATGTTTATGAGGGAGATTTTCTTAGTTGCATCTTTGTGTGGTTTAGGTATCAGGGTAACTGTAGCCTCATAAAAAGAGTTTGGCAGTGTTCATTCTGCTTCTGTTGTGTGGAACAATTTGAGGGTGTCAGTATTATCTCTTCTTTGAAATTCTGGTAGAAATCTGACCCTGGGCTCTTTTTGGAAGACAGGCTTTGATGACTGTTTCTATTTCCTTATGGGTTATAGATCTGCTTAATTTGTGTATCTTGTCTTGATTTAATTTTGGTATTTGGTACTTATCCAGAAAATTATCCATTTTTTTTAAATTTTCCTATTTTGTGGAGTACAAATTTTTAAAGTAGGACCTGATGATTCTCTGAATTTCCTTATTGTCTGTTGTTATGTCCCCCTTTTCATTTCTGATTTTGTAAATTTGGATTTTCTTTCTGCCTTTTGGTTAGTTTGTATAAAGGTTTGTCAGTCTTGCTGATTTTCTTGAAGAACCAACTCTTTGTCTCTGATTCTTTGTATTGTTTTCTTTGTTTCTATTTTATTAATTTTAGCCCTCAATTTGATTATTTCCCACTGTCTACTCCTCCTGGGTGAATTTGCTTCTTTTTATTCTGAGGTTTCAGTTCTGTTAATTTGCTAGTGTGGGATTTTTCCAGCTTCTTTATGTAGGCCATTAGTGCTATGAACTTTCCTCTTAGCACTATTTTCATTGTGTTCCATTATTTGGGTATATTGTGTGGTCATTTTCATTGAGATTTAGGAAGTCTTTAGTTTCTTTTTTTATTTCTTCCTTGACCCAGTGGTGATTCAATTGAGTGTTGTTCAATTTCCATGTGTTTGTGGGCTTTCTGAAATTAGTGTTGTTGTTGAATTCTAACTTTAAGCCGTGGTGATCTGATAAGATAGATGGAGTTATTCCAATTTTTTTTTTTTTGTATCTGTTGAGGTTTGCTTTGTTACCGAGTATGTGGTCAATTTTTGAGAAAGTTATATGTGCTGAGAAGAAGGTATATTCTTTTGTGTTTGGGGGACATGTTCTATAGATGTCTGTTAGGTCCATTAGAGTCATAACATCTGTTAAGTTTCTGGCTGGTAGACCTGTCCAGTGGTGATAGTGGGGTGTTGAAGTCTCCCACTATTATTAGTGTGTGGGATTTAATGTGGGATTTAAGCTTTAATAATGTTTCTTTTGCATATGTGGGTACTCTTGTATTTTGGGGTATTGATGTTCAGAATTGAGATTTCCTCTTGATGGATTTTTCCTGTGATTGATTTTAGCTTGAAGTATATTTTGTTAGATATTAGGATAGCTACACCAGCTTGTCCATTTGATTGGAAAAATTTCCCAACCCTTTACTCTCAGGTAATGTCTGCCTTTGTGGTTGTGGTGTGTTTCTTTTATGAAGCAGAGGGATGAATTCTGTTTTCATATCCAATCTGTTAGCCTGTCTTTTAGAGGCCAGTTGAGTACATTGATATTAAGAGATATTAATGATCAGTGATTGCTAGTTTCTGTTATTTTGTTGTTGTTTTGGTTGTTAGTGCTGGAATTCTGTGCATGCTTTCCTTTAGGATTTGCTGCTGTGAGATCATCTATTGTCTGTGTTTTTGTGTTGTATATGACTTCCTTGGGTTGGAGTTTTCCTTCTTTTACTTTCTGTAGGGCTGGATTTGTGGATAGGTATTGTTTAAATTTGGTTCTGTCATGGAATATCTTGTTTTCTCCATCTATGGTGATTGAAAGCTTTGTTGGGTGCAGTAGTCTGGGCTGTTATCTCTTAGTATCTGCATAACGCCTGTCTAGGATCTTTTGGCTTTCATTGTTTCCATTGAGAAGTCAGGTATAATTCTGATAGGTCTGCTTTTATATGTTACTTTTTCTTTTTCATTTTAGCATTTTCGTAAGGTTATTTTTAAGTTCATTTTCTTCTGCTTCATCTGCATTGGGATGTTCAGGTCTTGCTGTTGTAGAAGCACTAGTTTCTGGTGGTGCCATGTTGCTCTTTATGATACTGAATATATTCTTGCCTTGTTGTCTACCCATCTCTTCCTCTAATTGGAACAGGTGGAACCTGTGCTTCAGGGGGCTTGTCTTCCACCATTTTTTGCTTTGTTGAATGTTCCTTCAGGCACAGCAGAGCCTCTGGTGATGGCCACTCCTCGAGGTCTGGTGGGGCCAGAGCTCTGGTGTTCTTTCCTCCGGATGGTGGTGGGCCATGGTTCCGGTGGTTGCTGTGCCAGTGTGTTATCTCTTACAGAGAATGGCAGTGGATGCTGGCTGGGACACAAGTACTCTTTCCCAGAGAAACCTCATGTGATAGCTTCTGGAAGCTACTGCTGTCATTGCTCCTGGTTGTCGCTTGGCTCTGACTCTCCTGGCAGTCACTCGGTTGTCTTGGCTTTGATTAATTAACTAATTAAATTAAATTTCTGTCTTTTTTTTTTGAAGACAATATAGCCCTTGTAGACCTCAAACTCATGGGCAGTTCTTCAGTCTTAGCTCCTGGGGGTTACAGGCATGAGCTACCTTTCCAGTGTATTCATTGTCAATTAAAAATTATTTAATTACTTGTGTGTATATGTGTTTATGTAGGTATGAGTGTTATAATGTATGTGTGAATATATGATTTGTGATGAGTATGAGGTATGTGTGTGTGAGTGTGGGTAGGTGTGAGTGTTTATAGTGACAAGTGGTACGTGTGATGTGATGTGTGTGAAGAGTGTATAACTGTGAGGTGCATGTGATGTGTACCATGGTGTGCATGTCTAGCTCAGTTTTCTCCTTCTACCAGAGATTGATTCAGGTCATAAAGCTTGTTTGGGGTCCTAATTTGCTTTCTGTTGCTGTGATAAGCATCATAACCAAAAACAGCTTGGAGAGGAAAGGGTTCATTTGACGCAGTCCATCACTGAGGATACCAAGTCAGAAACTCAAGTAGAGACAGTAACTGAAGCAGAGACCATGGAGGAACGCTGATCACTGGCCTATTCCCAAGGGCTTATTCAGCCTGCTTTCTTTTATAATACAGGACCACATCACCAGGTGTAAAACTGTGAACAGTGGGTTTAGCATCAGTTATCAATCAAGAATATACCCACAGGCTTGTGTATAAGGCAATATGATGGGGATCTTTTTATTTCTATTAAGGTTCCTTTTTCCCAGATGATCCTAGCTTGTATCAAGTTGACCAACAACAAAAACCCAAAACAAAACCCAGTACAATTGATTCCTTGTCAACTTAACATAAAACATATCACCATTGAATCATAACCTTTTTTTTGCCCCCCAAGTTGTCATATTAATATTAATTCATGGCCTGGTGGGTGGTGACTCAAGGCTTTAAATTTAGTACTTGAGAGGTAGAGGCAAGTGTATCTTTGTGAATTTGAGATCAGCCTGTGATGTGGGAAAGTCTTCTGTTTGAGTTGATTTCATTGGTTAATGAGGAAACTGCCTGGCCCATTTGATTGGCCAGCCCTTAGGTGGGCGGAGTAGACAGAACAAAATGCTGGGAAGGGAAGTTAATAAATTGCCATGCCTCTGCTCTCTGAGCCAGATCATGCCTCTCCTCAGGGAGACATACGCAATGAAGCTCCAGCCCAAGATGGATGTACGCTAGAAACTTCCCGGTAAGGCACCACTTCGTAAGGACACATCTGCTTCTGGCAGCACCAATCTACTTCAAGAGGAAGATGGAACCAATGAAATCAACTCAAACAGAAGATATTATTAGATATGGGTTAATCAAGATGTGAGTAAGAGGCTGAAACTAATGGGCCAGGCAGTATTTAAATGAATACAGTTTGTGTGTTGTTATTTCGGGGCATAAGCTAGCAGTTGGCTGGGAGCAGGGCTGCAGGAACGCGGCCCAAAGCTCCCCACTACAAGCCTGGTCTACATAGTGAGTTCCAGGATAGCCAGGACTATGTAGAAACAAACTATGTAAAAAACAAAGCAAAACAAACAAAAATTAATGTCAAGGCGTGAAGCACAGTCTAATTTTTTGAAGTCTGGGTCTTTTAAAAAGTTCAACAAGGGGCAGAAGAGATGGCTCAGCAGTTAAGAGCACTGACTACTCCTTCCAGAGGACCCAGGTTGAATTCCCAGCACCCACATGGCAGCTAACAACTGTAACTCCAAGATCTGACACCCTCATACAGACATACATGCAGGCCAAATAGTGATGCATATAAAGTAAAAATAAATTTTTTAAAAAGTTCAACAATTTGGAACTGGAGTACTAACTTAGTAACTAAGAACGCTGGTTGCTCTTCAAGAGGACCTGTGTGATCTCCAGTGCCTACATAATGTCTCCTAGCTTCCTATAACTAACTCCAGGGGGTCTGACATCTTCGAATCTTTAGTTCACTGCATGCAAGTGTTGCACAGGATTATGTAGGAAAAGCACCCATACACACATAAAAAAAAAACCCTCAGCAATTTGAAATATTCCCAAATTAAAAATATCCAAAGTCTCAGGCTGGGGAGATGGCTCAGAGGTTAAGAGCATTGCCTGCTCTTCCAAAGGTCCTGAGTTCAATTCCCAGCAACCACATGGTGGCTCACAACCATCTGTAATGGGGTCTGGTGCCCTCTTCTGGCCAGAATATTGTATACATAATAAAAATAAATTAAAAAAAAATATCCAAAGTCTCTTAACTGTAAAACAACTACAGTAAAAATAACTGTTACTATTTTAGAAGGAACCAGGGTTACAATCAGATCAAAGCAAAATCAAATTCCAGCAGCTTAAGTAGCTCAGTGTCCAAGGTCTGGGACTTAGAATTTTTTGATCTACAGAAGTCTTGAGCAGCTCCACTTCTCCCGCTGTGCCATATAGCTTGTCTTGTAGTCTCAGGCTGACTCCACACCTGCTGCTTTCCTCAGTGGTCCCACGGTCTGGGCATCTCCATTATGCTGGAGTTTCCAATTGCAACTAAGCCTGTATCTTTGTCGGTAACCTCCTAGACTCTCTTCAGGGATACTTCAAGCCTGCCACACAGTGCCAAGCCTCAGCTGCTTTCTGTAAGCTCTTCATGCCTTCAAAACTAGTATCGTATGTGAGCCTCCCCTTTTTTTGTACTTTTTTGTCTTTTGATTTATGGGAAACTCTTATGAAGTTTGCCTTCCAGCTTCAGATGCAGCTTTGGACCCTCTCTGGACCACAGATTCTGTGTGCTGACCCAGAAGATTTCCCATGATGTTGGTCTCTCATTAATCATAGCTGATTTTTTTTTTAAAGTTTTTTGAGACAGGGTTTCTCTGTGTAGCTTTGGAGAATTTCCTGGAACTAACTTTGTAGACCAGGCTGGCCTCAAATTGACAGAGATATCCACTTGCCTCTGCCTCCTGAGTGCTGGAATTAAAGTTGTGTGCCACCAGCGTCTGGCTAATCACTGCTGATTTTAAGCCGCAGCTAACTAGCAGTGATTATTTAAAGATTTTATTTCACAGATTAACCCCTCCCCCCACCAGACAGAGTTGACTGTCCTGGAACTCCCTTTGAAGACCAGGCTGGCCTTGAACTCACAGATGCACCTGCCTCTGCCTCTTTAGTGCTGGATTAAAGACACATGCCTCTAAGCCCAGTCTTACTTTCACAGAATCTTTATTGAAACTATCACAGAAATGGCTCTGATAGGGAGCTTTAAGGGACTCTAAAATTTCCCTCTGAAACTTCATGGACCAGGCCTGTTATTTACTCCGCTTAGCTTCCAGTGCTCTACAAAACGACCCACTAATCTCTGAGCACTCAACAGTTTTACCAGCCCAGAGCTAATCCTATAAATCTTCCACCAAGCAACGTGGTTACATCCATCACAGCAATACCCCAGTCCTGGTACCAGTTTCTCTCCTCCTTTGCTTTAGTTGCTGTGATAAACACTGTGACCAAGAGCAACTTGGAGAGGGAAGGGGTTGTTTGGCTCACATGTTCTGATCACAGTCCAAACCTGTGGGAAGCCAACACAAATGCGAGCAGGGCAGGTCCTGGAGGCAGGAGCTAAAGTGGAAACCACAGAGGAACACTGCTCACTGACTCAGTTTCCATGGCTTGAGCATTTTGCTTTCTTATTCATCCTAGATCTGCCTGTCCAGAAATAGTACTAGTACTACACACAGTATGCTGGGCCCTTACACATTAGTCAAGAAAATGTCCCACAGACTTACCTACAGGACAATCTAATAGAGCACTTTTTTCAATTGAGATTCCTTCTTAGCAGATGCTCCTCGATTAAGTCAGGTTGACAAAAAATAAACAGACAAAAAACCTAACTGGTTTTTGGGTCAAACACTTCTGCTTGCTTAAAGTAGACCTGCAATTTAATGTAAAGTATTTAGTTCAATCCCTAACAGAAGAAGACAGAGTGGGACATACTTGGAATTCAACAACTTGAAGACATTATAGCAGGAGAATTGGGAGTTCAAAGTTATCCTTGGCATAATAGTCATTTGAGGACATCTGAGCTTCCTAAGACCTTTGTCTCAAAGGGGGATAAAAAGGAAATAAATAGGTAGCTAAGTGCTATGATAGGATCTTCCAGCTTCTAGAAATGTTAAGACAGCCAGGTAGTGGTGGCACATGCCTTTAATCACAGCACTCGGGAGACAGGCAGATCTCTGTGAGTCTGTGAGTTCGAGGCCAGCCTGGTCTACAAGAGCTAGTTCCAGGGCAAGCTCCAAAACTACAGAGAAACCCTGTCTCCAAAAACCAAAAAAAAAAAAAAAAAAAAAAAAGGTTAAGACAAAACTAGCATAGTAGGATTCAGTGTCAGATATTTATGTACTGATTACTGATAGCTGCTATTATGTGGATGGACTTTGAGAACTTTAAGCTAAATGAAAGAAATAGGAATTCATTAATATGAAATGCCAGGTAATTTTTAGAAAGTGGTTGCTAGGAGTAAGGAATAATGGTGTTTACTTAATTGGAACAAGATGGTACCAGTTGGAGGGCATTGTAAATGTACTTAATGTGATTGAATTCTATTCTTGAAAATGATTATAATGGTACATTTTATGTTGTCCATACACAACATAATAAGAAAAAACTTTCCAATACTCTCAAAACCTGGTCGTTGTCATAGCCCACTACAGATAGGTACTATACAGGCCTGTACTATAGTAATCAATGCTAGGATGAATTTCATTTACTGAGATGATAGTTTGCTGCATACTGTTCTGTGTGGCCTTGGTGGTACCCAGTGAGTCTGAAATCTTTGAGGGTGCTGCTGCATGCAGAGTAATCGTGCATCACTTCTGGATGTAGTGTAGGGTGCAATTTATGCTTCAAATTGTACGTGCAAGTTGTTGGTAATTGTTTTGCATTTTCTCTTATTTCTATTTGGGCATGAATGCCCTAGATGGCATGGCTGGCCTTGACAACCTAGAACTCTCTATACCCATGTTGGTCTTAGTTGGCTGCTGTCTTTTTTTCTGTCCTCTTAGCTCTTGAATTCCGGTTGTGTAACCCTCTTGGCATGGGTACTCATTTTTGATCATGAAGACTCTTTTATTGATATTTCTCAGGACTCTAGAGAAAGTAAATTCTCTTTTTTCTTAGTGTTTTTCCATGAATTTCACAATCTAGGGCTATGATTAGATTGAAGTCACTCCAAGATCAGTGTTGTTGGGGGCTTCACATCTACCTGTGCCCTTGCCAGTTTACTCTGGCGAAGTTTCAGTGTGTCCTTTGAACACACGAACAGTGAAAAAATGTTGCTTGGACAATATTTAGTTTCGTGTGTGTGTGTGTGTGTGTGTGTGTGTGTGTGTGTGTGTGTGTATGCGCGTGCATGTGCACAAAAGTCTGGAAGTTCATGTGCGACAGAAGGCACAATGGGTGTTGGTCCTTGACCTTTTACCTTGAGGCTGGGTCTCTGTTTGCTGCTCTGTATGCTAGGCAGGCTGGCCTACAAGCTTTTGAGGGAGTTCTCTTGTTTCTGCCTCCAGTCTTCCTGTGTGAAGCAGCCTGGGTCACAGATGTATGTTATGGTGCCTGGTTTACATGGGTTCTGAATACTTAGATTGTCCACCTGAGCAGCCCTGTCGGTCCCATCTTTAATTTATTATAGTCAAGGTAGATGCCTGGTGGGTTTCATGATGAAAATCATCCTGAAAAATCACTGTCTGTGTTTTTCCCATTAGTGGTGCTTGTGGGGAGGTAAAAATGGCTTTTGAGCGGAGAACTTGCAGGAAAGTAGCCATAAAGATCATCAGCAAACGGAAGTTTGCTCTCGGCTCATCGAGAGAAGCTGTGAGTACCCATGTTATCCATGTTTTTTTTTTTTTAATATTTATTTATTTATTATGTATACAATATTCTGTCTGTGTGTATGCCTGCAGGCCAGAAGAGGGCACCAGACCCCATTACAGATGGTTGTGAGCCACCATGTGGTTGCTGGGAATCGAACTCAGGACCTTTGGAAGAGCAGGCTATGCTCTTAACCTCTGAGCCATCTCTCCAGCCCCCCATGTTATCCATGTTTATAGCTGTCTGGTCTTCACATTTCCTCTTAACTTCCTTGAGGAATCCTGGAACATGACTCAATTTCAGGAAGACTGGATAGCTGAGATGTAGTACTTTTTTTCTCCTTGGTTTTTCAAGACAGGTTTTTTTCTGTGTGGCCCTGGCTGCCCTGGAACTGGCTTTGTAGACCAGGCTTGCCTCAAACTCCCAGAGAGCTACCTACTTCTTTTTCCTGAGTGCTGTGATCAATGGTGTGTGACACCTCCTGGCTGTACTTTACTCTCAGCACTGATTTTGAAAGTATTTGTTAAAATGGCAACTCCTTATTAGCTGTAATGTATCATTTTGCGTCACTCTACAAGTTATGTGGTGATTACTTTTTATTTCAAAAAACTTTTTTTTTTTTTTTTTTTGAGATAGAGCTGTCTCACAGCCTCAGCTGGCCTTGAACTTATGGAGTGAGTCTGGCCTATGCCTCTGGAGTGCTAGGCATATACTTCCATCTTGACAGAGGGAGCTTATTAACGCTCTTATTAATTAACCTTTAAATAATTTTTACTATTTGACGACAGCGAAGGAGAGCGAATGACTGTTTCCCTAGGCCCTGCTAATCCCATTTGCTATGAAAGGCTTCAGGTGTTTCCAAAGAGTCAGCTAGCCTTTGCCTGATGTGGTTCAGTTCTGAGGTGTTAGCTGAACACTATACACATGTTCTGGATATTATCAGACAGGTTTAAACAGATTCTCAAAGACGTCACTGAGGAGCAGTGGTTCTGACTTCCTCATAATTTATGCAGATAAGAATTCGCTGCTTCGGCTGGAGAGATGATTCAGTGGTTAAGACCACTCTTCTGGAGGTTCTGACTTCAATTCCTAGCAACCACATGGTGGCTTAGCCATCTGTAATAAGATCTGATGCCCTCTTCTGGCCTGCAGGCATACATGCACGCAGAACACTGCATACACAATAAATAAATACATCTTTAAAAAAAAGAATTCTCTGCTTGATTGTTGAGGTAATTCCTAATTCTTTGCTCTTTGGCAAATGGCAATGACTGAGTTTGTTGCAGAAACACATTTTTAAAAAAAGTTATTATCAAGACAGGGTTTCTCTTTGTAGTCCTGTCTGTTCTGAGACTTGCTCTGTAGCCCAGACTGGCCTCACACTCAGATCTGCCTATCTCTGCCTCCTGAGTGCTGGGATCAAAGGTGTGTGCCACCACTGCCCAGCTTAGAAATATTTTTTTATCAAACTCAGAGATTTATGAATGCCAGACAAGTACTGTACCACTGAGATAACATTTCCAATTCTCAGCTGCAGATTTTCGAATGTAAATTATTTTTATGTGGCAGCTATTTGTATCACTTTTCTGCCCACATTTACTGAATGAGTGAAGTAGCCAAACATGTTGTTTTTCTACACATAATGCGACCCAGTAATATAAAAGGTAGGACCCAATCACTCTTCCTTCCCAACCAGCTGTTTCTGGCTTTAACATTCTTCAAATTGTTTTTCCCTAGATAATTCTATTCTTACACGGTAATAGGAATTTCCGGTCTGTGTTCACTTTGTTATAGACATGATTTTGGATTTGCCTTCTGTTTAGGGGGAAAAGCATATCTACTAGATTGATAAAAACTCAGAACCAATCTTTATTTCTTAATTGTTTTCTTCCATTCATTGTACTCTGTGGGACCTCTTAGTTAGTAGAACCTCCCACCCCAGCCCTGCAATGTAATAATGAGTGTGGGAGCTGAGAGGAAACTTTTAAATCTGGGGGACTGGAGAGATAGCTCAGTGGTTAAGAGCACTGGCTGTTCGTCCAGAGAACCTGGGTCAATTTTCAACACTCACAGCTCACAGCTAGCTATCTATAGTCCCAGTTCCAGGGGGCTCAGCACCTCACACAAATATTCAAGTTTTCAACTCAAACTTGTCCATATTGGGTTTCATGGTCTATGTTAATAAAGACTGACCAGGTCTCTTCCTCTCACACAGATGTACATGCAGGCAAAACACCAATGTGCATAAAAATAAAAAATAGAGAAAATATGCATTTAAAAATCTTTAATCTGGACTTCTTGGACAAAGTCCATTTTACATAAATATGTAATTTTGTGTCATCTGTATGAACAGAGGCTGGTTTGTAACTCAGGCAGTCTTTACTTAAGATGAACTGTAAATATTATTATTAGAATACTAACCATTGCAATTATTATTATTAATGAACTGTAATGTTATCCTTTTTAAGGACATGGCTCCCAGTGTTGAAACTGAAATAGAAATTTTGAAAAAACTAAATCACGTAAGTATTACTATCACGTAAGTATTATTGTAGAAAATTATTATAGAAACGTCTCAAAATATGGGACATGTACATAGCATGTCTGTAGGAGATTAGTGTTGACCTGGGCATGTGAACGCACACATGACCAAACTCTTTTTTTTAACCTTGCAAGAGTTTTACTTAAAGCTTGTGAAAATATGATCCTCTGTAAAGGCTTCATGACCTCATGATTCAGTGCTCAGTATTTTTGATGAGATCGTGACCAAAATCTATAATTATAGAGATGAGTGATCATATTTGTAAAGAAAGTGAAAGTTTTAGTGAGGTTAATCACACCTGAAAATTTGGCACTTTTAAATACTTTTTATTTGGAGTAATTTATTTAAGTCTATGGTGTCTGGGAGGTGAATGGAGTCCTGTCATTTTGTCTTGTCTCATTCCTTGGTGTGGGAGTCTGGTTGGGGATAAACGGTCCTCCATTTTTCTCAGGATCAGTGTGTCTGTGGAAGACGAGAAGGGCTGTAGTGGGCTGGGCTGGTCCTGTCTTCCCGTTGCTAGTTCTTTCAGTGTCTTCATCGGTTTATGTGTCCCCGTAGGGACTGGAGTCAACTTGACCCAAATCTGGCTTATTCTCACTTTTAACCTCCAAACAGAAGAGTTTCTTTTTTCTTTCTTTCATCTCCTCACATCCCTCCAAGTACTTGAAGCTCTTTGTATTCTAAATTACTGCCTTTGACACAGCCTCTCACTGCCTGTTTACAGCTCAGTGGCCGGCCCTCTTACTTGGCTGTCCTCTGTTGGATTTGCAGCTTCTTTCTTTCCTGCTCTTCTGCCTTTTCTCCTCCTCTCCTGCTCTTTAATTTTATTCTTTTTTTTTTTGTTGTTGTTGTTTGGAGACAGCCCTGCACTGCTGCCCTGGTTGGTCTGGGAATACTGTGCTCACATGACCCTTCCATCTCTGTCTCTTGAGTGAGTTTGTTTCTGTTCCTTGTAACAGGAACTGGCTGAATTGACTTGGCTGGGCTCTGATTCCTGGCTCAAGCAATCTTCCTGCTGCAGCCTGCTTTGCCAGTTTTGTAAAACACATTCAGTGCTGGCAAAAAGGCTCAGAGGTTTAAGGCACTTGCTACTAAGTCAGACAATCTTAGTTGGATCCCTAGGAACCACAGGAGGAAGGAGAAAATCAGCCCTCACCAGTTCTCACCTGATCTCCACATGTGCTCTATGGCATGCATAGATACAGATAGACACATGTAATTAAACAAACAAGCAAGCAAACCAATCCATACATTCCATCTCCCTAAGTATTTTACTGGTTATTTTGATCCTTTTTAAAGCAGAAGTCTTGCCTTGTCTAAAACTCATCAGTGTTTCCAAGGTCTTACATGCTGCGAGGCAGTGGGGCCTCCACTGACTGCTTTAGAACAGTTCACTGCAGGAAGGCCCCCTGGTTATAGAGCAGCAGTTAAGATGAGACTTGCTTTGATGGAAGGATGCTTTGGTGAGTTTCACCACCCTCTTAATCTCAAACCTAGAAGTAGTATAGGCTGTCCGGTTCTCACATGATCACAATCCTTTATTCTGATTGATACTCACCCAGTCTAGTCTGGCTGGTTCTTATCCCTGTCACTGAACTTGGCCGTCATTTGTAAGCGCAATAGGTGTGCTTTCTAAGTGGAAAATCATAAGTGTGCATTCTAGAGTATCTAAACCTGTTCTTCCCTGCCCACTGTGTTCTCTGTTCCCTGTGCTGATACTCGGTCATAAACTGGAGGCCTTGCTTAGAAGGTCTTATACAATGGGGAAGATCTAATCATAAAAGTTTCCTTCCATTGCCTATGCTTCCAGTCCTGGAGCTGTATGGGTCTGGTGTCTGGTAATATAATTAGGCTTCCTCCCTAGCTTTCATCTTTGTTGTTGAGAAAAGGTCTCATATTGCATGCAGGCTGGCCTTGAACTTGTTTTATAGCTGAGGTTGGCCTTGAGTTCTTGACTTTCCTTCCTTGCCCTCCTAAGTGCTGGGATTACAGATTAGCTTCATGGTCTCTGGTTGTGTGTCCGGTTCTCCTTCACTCTTGTGCTAGGATTAGATTTCAGGTCTCACACCTGCTGTGAAAATTCCCCATCACCATTCTGCTGCTGGCTTATGCATGGTCCTTGTCAGGTTGCTTGAGTCCTGTTCTGGACAAATGAAGAAGGCTGGGAGGACCTGCTGTCACTCTTAGGTAGGCTCATATGCACACATGAATTTCCCCTTGTTGATTGATACTGAGTGTTCTCTCTGAAGAGTCAGATACGTTTCTTCTGCCTTCTCCTGTACTTGACATAAAAACATCCTCAGATAAGGGTCCAGTGCCTGGTCTTTGTCCTCCTGAGACCTCAGTTTCTGGGCCTTGAGGTTTCTTTTTTGGAGTGTCTCACTTCTCTCTTCTCTGTTTTAGCCATGCATCATCCAGATTAAAGATGTTTTTGATGCAGAAGATTATTACATTGTTCTGGAATTGTAAGTAGTAACTTTGTTTTTTTTTTTTTTTGGTTTTTGAGACAGGGTTTCTCTGTGTAGCTTTGGAACTTGTCCTTGAACTTGTTCTGTAGACCAGGCTGGCCTCGAACTCATAGAGTGCTGAGATTGGAGTCATGTATCATTGCTGCCCAGCGAGTAGTAGTAACATTTTAAATTTATGTTTCTGTGTAAGTCTTATAAGCCAGCAAAGAATTGAATGCAGACCTGCCTTTTTCATCTGGGGCTCTTAATGGAGATGTGTTAGTGGGGTCCCTCGTGTGTGTGTGTGTGTGTGTGTGTGTGTGTGAGAGAGAGAGAGAGAGAGAGAGAGAGAGAGAGAGAGAGAGAGAGAGAGAGAGAATTCTAAAGCCCTTCTAACAACAGGTATGAAGGGATTGAGACCCTGTATCTGAGGCCTGAGATTGAGCTTTATTTTGTACAGGACAAGCTGATTGCCCTTGGAAGGAGTTCATTTCACCTCCCTGACTCTTATTTTCTGATGTTGAATGTGAATAACAATTGTACTCTAGCTTGTAGACTTCTTAAAAGGATTAAATGATTTGAGGGTTGGGAAGCCCTTCAGGATGCTGACAGATGTGGACATGAGTCCAGTTTATCATTACTCTGAAGATACCTGCCAGTGCGGACTATTCCTGAGAACCACGAGACCTGGCTCCATGGTGGCTCTTGAATGTCTTTTCATATCTTCAAATTGTCATTCCTGGAAGTGGCCTGCTGCATGTCTGTTCTTGTATAAACTTGTGTGTTTCTGAGAGCAGCTGTTGGGTCAGATAGGGAATGCTATGCTCATAGTTCCCATGAGGAGTGGCCATTAAGATTATGATTGGGAGGGCACGACATCTCATTGAATAAAAGCACCTACTGCCAAGTTTGAGGACCTGAGTCTGATCTGTAGGACCCAAATGCTGAAAAGAGAGAACTGATTCTTGTAAGTTGTCCTTTGACCTTTATGTTTAAGACATGTCGCACATGTGCTTTACGCACACACACACACACCCAACAATAGTGTGTGTGTACCCATTATTTATAGAAAGGTCGAAAACATGGCTCAGTGGTTAAGAACACTGATTGCTCTTCCAGAAGCTTTGGGTTCAATTCTCAGCACCTGCACGAGTTCAGGTAACAAATTAATAATAGTAGTAACAATATAATCAACAGTCGCTGCTGCTTGTTAAAGCCTTGCTGTGAGCCCAGTATTGCTGTCAGCATTTCCCTTGAATGGATTCAATATCTATCCTTCATAATGCTTCCAAAGGTTCCAGTGGGTTACTGCTTCACTGTTGACGTTTCCTCATTGAACATCTGCACTGTGCCATGCTTTTTACCCGCACCAGTAGTTCCGCCCTGTGGGTGGACTCAAACCTAGGGTCTTGCATGTGGTACAAGTGCCCTCCCTACATTCTCAGCCCTCACTTAGTACTATTTTTTTATTTTTGAGGTGGAGTCTCATGTAGCCCACTTTGGTATTAAATTCTTTGTGTAGCTCAGGATCTCCTTGAATGTACCAACCTCTTTTTTCTGAGTACTGGGCTTATAGATAATATACTACCAATTATGTCTTTATTTGACATCAGTTATTGTAGGTAGGATTAAAGGTGTGGGCCACCGCCACCCTGCTGGAACCAGACTTTGAAAGTCCCCAAAGAAGTCACGCTATTCCACTTTTTTTCTTTTCTAGCTGGGGCGTCTGACTGTTGATAAGGCTTTTAATAGTTCATTAATTTGTTAGAAGATTTATTTTGTATTATTTTTAAGTGTGTGTGTGTGTGTGTGTGTGTGTGTGTGTGTGTGTACATGACTGCCAGTGCTCGGAGAGGTCAGAGGTGGGCTTTGTTTCCCTGGAGCTGTTGTTACAGGCACTTGTGAGTTAGGCACGGGTGTTGGGAGGTGAGTGAACAAGGGCATGACCTCTCCAAGGTATGGTTGAGGAGAAGGTTTTTATTGTTGATATAAGGGAGAGCACAGCGAAAGGCGTCTGGAAGAGTCCAGAGCTGGGAGAGAAGTAGCATAATAAACAGAGAAATGAAGAGAAGGAGAGAGGAACAGGAAAGAGCAAGGAGGAGGGCCAAAAGAACCAAGAGAGCACATGGCCCAAAAGGCAGGGAAGTTATGGGAAGTCCAGAAGCTGCAGAAGTTTAAGGGAGGGGATAGGTTGAGAAGAGCTGAGGGGAGCCTTGGGGACTCAGTGAGCCTTAACAACTGAGCTGTTTCTCTCAGCCTTCAAGATTATTTGTTTTTTGTTTGTTTTGAGGCAGGGTATCATGTATCTGGCTAGCCTGGGGCTTACTATATAGATCATAACAGGGTGGCCTTGAATTCTACCTGAGTGCTGGGATTAAAGTCATGCCGTACAACACCCAGTCAAGCGCATTAATTTTAAAAGTTATGTGAAGAGTGGATAAAAGTAACCTGTGCTTTAGTGCTAGAGTTCCAGGCCAGGGCCTTTGACTTGTGAGGCGTGCGCTCATTTGCTCTCTCTCTCTCTCTCTCTCTCTCTCTCTCTCTCTCTCTCTCTCTCTCTCTCTCTCTCTCGCACACACACACAAGCACCCCGTTTTGCTGAGCTAGATGAGTTTGCTTCTTTGGTGCTGTGCCTCCACGAGTGAAGGTCCCTCTTTATTTGTCTTTCAGGATGGAAGGTGGAGAGCTCTTCGACCGGGTAGTGAGCAAACGCCTGAAGGAAGCAACCTGCAAACTCTATTTCTACCAGATGCTTTTGGCTGTACAGGTGAGAGAAGCCCTCTTGTGGTAGGCGAGGACATCCTCTAGGAGAAAATGCCTGCCCCCGTGACTCAGATGACCAAATGCTGCTGCGAGTGTGAGAGGCAGTAAGAAAGAGAACTAAAGAAATGACCTTGGGGAGGTTAAGGCAGGAGTCTCGTTCAAATCTAGCTTAGGCAATTTAGAGAGAACTTGTTTCAAAATGAAACACTCGAGAGGTTGAGTGCTTGCCTACCACAGACAAAGTCATCTTAGAAAAACAAAATCCATATAGCCCCATCTATGTTTTTGACTTGGAGGGCCTTCTGGAGGGGCATTGATTTTTGCACTTACCTGATCCCTGTAGCAATGTCTTGGTTTTCAAGGTGTAAAGATGGGATTGAAAGCAAAGCTGACTGACCAGTTGGGATGATTGAGATAGATAATTTGTTCTTCTACAGTCCAATAATATGAACCTTACGAATAGCACCCCATGAAATGCAGTGCATCGGTAATGGGTGGGTGTCGGGGAATGTGTTCACACTTTGTCCCATATTTTGTGGTAGTGATTACTTCCCAAGGTTTGATAAGTTGGTCAGTGTCTCTCCCCCTCCTTCTTTCCCCATCTCTGTCCTCTAACTTTTAACTCTCTCCTCTGCTGACAAGGTCTTTCTCTGTGGCCCTAGTTGTCATAGAATTCATGCTGGCCTGAACTTCGAAGCCAGGCAGTGGTGGAGCACAGCTTTAATCCCAGCACTTCGGAGGCAGAGGCAGGTAGATTTCTGTGAGTTCAAGGCCAGCTTGGTCGACAAAGCAAGTTCTAGGACAGACAAGGCTACATATAGAGAAAACCTGCTGAAGCCCTACTCCAGCTCTGACTTTAAGGAGTGAGCTGACATTTAATACAGCTTGGGTTCACCCCGGCTAGGAGTTAGGTATTGGTCACTGTCTTCACATGTGTTTGGTATAAATCAGTGGTTCTGCCTCTCTTTTTGTACAGTACCTTCACGAAAATGGGATTATACATCGGGACCTAAAGCCAGAGAATGTTCTTTTGTCTTCTCAAGAAGAGGACTGCCTTATCAAGGTGAGAACTTTTCATTCTCTCTGTTGCCACCGCTGTATATTTCTTTTCAAAACTGTCCTTTAATTTCTTACATAAAAAAATAGGAATATCTAAAGGTTGAGAATCTGAACTTCCCATACTTAACAGTTATTGCTGAGATCACACCATATTCTGCCAATCTAATGAGCACTTATTGAGCTCTGTGTATACAAGCCACTTCTGTGTTCAGAGAGAAAGGGTCTGAATGGGCCTTTGAGTCATGGATCCCGCCTTCTCAGCCTAAACTCACTTTAGAATCTCCTGTTACAATTAGTAAACAAAAACTAACAAGAAGACCCCAAAACTCAAGGGTGAGAACAGGTGCATTTCTCCCCATTCCCCAAGCTTTCCAGATGTTCCATTGTGTAATTTAATTTAAGGGTCTTGGGTCTAAAAAATACGCCTAAGTGTTAAGAGTTCTAATGTGATTGTTGCAGGGCGTATGCAGTTTTTGTTAAGGTTATAATGATGGAAAAATCTTGGTTCTCAGGTTCCTGGCCCCAGGGATTTTCTTTTAAGCAAAATTAAATGCTTTGCAAAGACATGAAATTGTACATTTTGGGTTAATGGAGGGTGTATGACTAATAGCTAATCCATGTTTCTTGGGAATGATTGGCTGTGATCGTGTTTGGATTTCGTTTGTTTCCTTTATAATTTTAGATCACTGATTTTGGACAGTCCAAGATTTTGGGGGAGACATCACTGATGAGAACTTTATGTGGTACTCCCACTTATCTGGCTCCTGAGGTCCTTGTCTCCAATGGGACTGCTGGATACAGCCGTGCGGTAGACTGCTGGAGCTTAGGAGTTATTCTTTTCATCTGGTAGGAAGCATTTTCTGTTTCACAGTCTAGTTGGATGAAGGCAGATGGAAGCTGTACCTGTGTCTGGGTAGGGAGCTTCTGTTTGATTTAGGCCATTTTTAAATCATTGATTCAAGGAAAAACTGATTTTTCTCAATGCTGAAAAGACCTGTGTATCCAAATGGCACTAAGAATGCCAGTTGATCTTTTTTTCCTTTCTTTCTCTGCCAATATTAAGCCTTAGTGGGTATCCGCCTTTCTCTGAGCATAAGACTCAAGTGTCACTGAAGGATCAAATCACCAGTGGAAAATACAACTTTATTCCTGAAGTCTGGACAGATGTTTCAGAGAAGGGTATGGACACAAAAGAGTTTTACTGAATGTGGGTTGTTTTTTTTTTTTTTTTTTTTTTGGTGGGAGTTTCTTCTCAAACTCCCATGTTTTTTTTTTTTTTTTCCTCCTGTCTGTTTTGTCCATTGCTTTGCACCATTTGAAGGGAAGAAGACATTATTAAGAGCCTGGGCTTTTGAGACTGAGATGAAATCCTAAGTCTGCTATCTGTTAGTTTTATGACCTTAGGCAAGTTACTTAACTTTTTTGGTTCTCCATTTTCTTTATTTGTAAATAGGTGATCAATATCCCTGACATTAAAGATTTTGTGTGAGGTTTAATATACACAAGGACCTGCTACCCATTCGAGTGTGCAAAATAACTTTTAATAACAAATATTTCTTAGAGTAAGAAGAATGGAAAAGTTTAATGTCATCAGTTAGCTGTATTTTATAATTTAAAAGTGCACCTTTGTAACTCTCTGGAGAAAAAGTAGGTGAAGACTGAGTGTCCAATAGTATAACATAGGTGATAGTGTTAAATATCAGGGATTCCAGAAAGAATATTGCTGCAGCATGCAAGCTAGGCTTTGGCAATTGCTGGCCTGTGGGATTGGGCTTTGTTTTCACCTCCCCAGAGAGAACTACTCTCTGGTCTCACCATCAAGCAATGGGATGCAGAGTTGGTGCATCCCGAGTATCTCATAACTGGATAGAAGTTCAGTTTTAATTAGACTAAACTCGATTACAGCAGCAAGAAAGGAAAGAAGAAGCCAAAACATTGTGATGTCTCAGCAGGGAGTAATGGGATATATTCTTATCCACAAGATTCCAGTTCTCTGTGTTCAGAGAGGGAGGGGCTTGAAGAAGCTCTCTCCACCAAATTGGCTGACTTCTTGCTACTCTCCTCTCTGGCTGGTGGTCTGTAGTTCTGACATAGTTTAAAAACACAGGTGAAATGTACTCATTTTTTTCATTATGATTTTCTCAATTCTCTGCTTTCTTAGCTCTGGACCTTGTCAAGAAACTGTTGGTTGTGGATCCAAAATCTAGGTTTACCACTGAGGAAGCCTTGAATCACCCATGGCTACAGGTGGGTGTGTGAGGCAATGCATGTTTGCCTAAAATTAAGGGGAGCCCTGAACTGCGTAAGTGAGGTGAGGCCGAGGGTCACACACAGTCTCTGTTGTTGGATTCATTTATATAAGTGTTTTCAATTTGATTGTAGGTATAGTGTGTGTGTAAATGGTTTTCAATCAGGATACACGTGTGGAGGAGGGAAAGAAGGAGGAAGAGATGAGAGGGAGGGAGGGAGGGAGGGAAGGAGGAAGGGAGGAAGGGAAGGAGGGAAGGAGGAAGGGAGGGAGGGAAGGAGGGAAGGAGGGAGGATGTGAATGGATTTATGTGTGTGTTTGGGATGTCAGCTCCTTCCTTGCAGCTCATATATAGAGCTCCTGGATGAACAAGCTCACTTCATGATAGGTTCTGGTTCCATTTGACTGCCCTGACATTGCAGCATAATCCTTTGAGAGCTTGGTCTTCCTCAGTGCCCAGCCGTCTCCTTTTTCTGCTCCTCCTCTACCAGGTGGAGTGGGCTGGGCTGTGTTCCAGCCATCTTTCACCTTCAATCAAGAAATCTGGGGCAGGTCCAGGAAGGCAGTCTCCCTGAGGGAACCCAGTCACTTCCTGAGCCAGGTGGTTATGTTTGAAAGGGTCTCACTCTCGTTCCTGGTGAGCCAGCATGCCCTTAGTGCAGGCTGTCACCTGCACCCTTTTAGTTTGCATGATGTCTGTGTTCACACATCCCTGTTGCTGTGAGATTTTTGCGCCAAGCTCATTCAAAGCTGCTGTCAGAGCATCTATGACTTTGGGAGATTAATTGCTGGCTTGGAGTTAATTAACTGGAGTATCCAGAAGTATCTACCAGTATTTTAGTAGATGTAATTCTGCTGCTCAGCTTGGCCACACTTTGCTGTGATCTCCTTATGGCTTCTGTTTGGGCTGGGGTGACATTACCTTCCATGGTTCTCTGTTCCCGGGACACCTTGAAAAAACAAGTGTCCCTGTTAGTCTTCTGGGACTCTGGAAGATTGTCCACTTTCTCACTTGTAATTCTCCACACCTAAGTTTTGATCAGACCAGCTCAAGTTGAGAACAACAAATCCTTAAAAGAAGGACAGTGGCTGGGGCCTGGGGGATGGCTCACCAGGCCCAGTACCAAATCTGGGGACCTGAGTTCGATCCCCAGGACATATGGTGGAAGAAAAGAACTGACTACTGACCTTGTCTGCTGACTCCATACACGTGCACATAAGATAAATGAGCAAAAAATGCAATAAAATATTAAGAAAAAGGAGGAAGATGGGGAGGGGAGGAAGAAGAACAGAGAGATGTGTTTTGGATGTTTCCCTGGGAACATTTTCCTCCTAGAATAAATCTGTCAGATGATTTAGTGTTTGCTAGATCACACAGATCTGAAAACAGCAAGGGCCTTGGAGACCAGGAGTTTGGAAACAAAGGTGTCAAACAAAGGTGTGGGGATTTAACTTTGATAAAAAAGAGAAACCCACTCCTTGGCTCCTTTCACATGCTTTAATAGGGGGGCAGCTTCTGGGATACAAATGGAAACAGACACAGTGTTTTGGCTTTCTGTGTTAATATTCATATAGTTAGGCCTAGCAACGGGGGTTTATATTTGTCTGAGATGCATGAGTCAGCATAGCCCATTTTCTTTGTACTTCTGTTTTAAAAGAAATCTGTTATGCACAAGCAAGAAAACATGAAGCTTGGCTCTGCCCCAATCTTTTTTTTTTTTTTTTTGATATTTATTGAGCTCTACATTTTTCTCTGCTCCCCTCCCTGCCTCTCCCCTCTTCTTTCCCCCCTTCAACCCTCCCCGAAGATCCCCAGGCTTCCAATTTACTCAGGAGATCTTGTTTCTTTCTACTTTCTACTTCCCATGTAGATTAGATCTGTGTAAGTCTCTCTTAGTGTCTGCATTGTTGTCTTAAGTTCTCTGGGATTGTGGTTTGCAGGCTGGCTCTCTTTGCTTTATGTTTAAAAACCACCTATGAGTGAGTACATGTGATAATCGTCTTTCTGTGTCTGGGTTACCTCATTCAATATCATGTTTTCTAGCTCCATCCATTTTCCTGCAAAATTCAAGCTGTCGTTATCTTTTTTCTGCTGTGTAGTACTCCATCGTGTAAATGTACCACGTTTTCCTTATCCACTCTTCGATCGAGGGGCATTTAGGTTGTTTCTAGGTTCTGGCTATGATAAACAAAGCTGCTATGAACAGGGTTGAGCACATGTCCTTGTGGCACGATTGAGCATTCTTTGGATATATACCCAAAAGTGGTATTACTGGGTCTTGAGGAAGGTTGTTTCCTAATTTTCTGAGAAATCACCACACTGACATCCAAAGGGGTTGTACCAGCTTGCATTCCCACCAGCAATGCAGAAGTGTTCCCTTTTACGCACAACCTCTCCAGCATAAGTTGTCATCAGTGTTTTTGATCTTGGCCATTTTTATAGGTGTAAGATGGAATCTCAGAGTTGTTTTGATTTGCATTTCTCTGATGACTAAAGATGTTGAACATTGGGCTGGAGAGATGGCTCAGTGGTTAAGAGCATTGCCTGCTCTTCCAAAGGTCCTGAGTTCAATTCCCAGCAACCACATGGTGGCTCACAACCATCTGTAATGGGGTCTAGTGCCCTCTTCTGGCCTGCAGGCATACACACAGACAGAATATTGTATACATAATAAATAAATAAATAAATATTTTTTTTTAAAAGATGTTGAACATTTTCTTAAGTGTCTTTCTTAAGCTATTTTAGATTCCGCTGTTGAGAGTTCTCTGTTTAGGTCTGTACTCCATTTTTAAAATTGGATTATGTGTTCTTTTGGTGTCCAATTTCTCAAGTTCTTTGTATATTTTTGAGATCAGACTTCTGTCTGATGTGGGGTTAGTGAAGATCTTTTCTCATTCTGTAGGCTGTCATTTTGTCTTGTTGATCGTGTCCTTTGCTTTACAGAAGCTTTTCAGTTTCAGGAGGTCTCATTTATTAATTGTTTCTAACAGTGTCTGTGCTGCTGGGGTTAGATTTAGCATGTGGTCTCCTGTACGAATGTGTTCAAATGTACTTCCTACTTTCTCTTCTGTAAGGTTCAGTGTGGCTGGCTTTATGTTGAGGTCTTTGATCCATTTGGACTTGAGTTTTGTGCATGGTGATAGATATGGGTCTTTTTTCATTCTTCTACATGTTGATATCCAGTAATGCAACCACCATTTGTTAAATATGCTTTCTTTTTTCCATTTGATATTTTTTGCTTCTTTATCAAAGAACAGGTGTTTGAAGATGTGTGGATTGATATCCAGGTGTTCTATTCAGTTCCATTGGTCCTCCTGTCTGTTCTTATGCCAATACCAGGCTGTTTTCAGTAGAGTTTGAAGTCAGGGATTGTGATGCCTCCAGAAGTTCTTTTATTGTACAGGATTGTTTTTCTGCCCCAATCTCATGTGAAGAAACTTCTCAGCATTTTGCTTGGAATAGCGTTGTAGGCACTGGATGAGGAGGGCGAGGATACAAGTGGGCTATCTAAACATCTGCTAATGATGATAAGCTTGAACTTGGGGTGGGGGGAAGTCATGGTTTTTGGGACTCTGAATCCTTTCTCTGCTTTGTCATTAGCTGTATCCAATTGGGGGATATTCTTTATACTTTCTATCTCAGTTTTTTTGTTTTGTTTTGTTTTTCCCGACAGGGTTTTTTTTTTTAGCTTTGGAACTAGTTCTGGAACTTGCTCTGTAGACCATGCAGGTCTTGAACTCACAGAAATCCACCTGCCTCTGCCTCCTGAGTGCTGGGATTAAAGGTGTGTGCCACCACTGCCCAGCTCTATTTAACTTTAATAAAATAGAAGAGTTCTTCCTACTTGCCTTTGAGGGATATTGTGACTTAATGGATGTCGACTTCTCATAGATTTACAGATAAATCTTGCCACTTGTGCTAATGTTGAGATTCTTTTTCAACTTATTGTTGACTGATAGCTTGTAAATATGATGCACATAGCGTCAGGTCATTCTGGCCACACCAAACAATGTCTAGAAGGACATTTATGTTAATTAGCTTTCTGTTACTGTAACACACTATGTGAGAGAAATCAACTTATAAAGAGAAATTTATTTTGACTAAGTTTTGCGGGGGTTAGTCCATGACTGATGTGAGAAAAGAGAGGAAAAAGCTCTGAGGAGATGGCTCAGTGGATGAGGTGCTTGTCCTACACAAACAAGGATCTTAGAGGTTGGGGGTGCAGACTCCTCTGAAGCTCACAGTCCAGTCAACTTGACTGTGCACAGTGGTGGCAACAAGAGACTCTTTAAGTTCTTATAAAAGAAAAAAGATGAGGACTAACATCCAATCCTCTGACCTCCACATTCATGCTATAGCATGTCTGAGGAAGACCTGGTAAGATTTGCTTTAATTATGGATATATGTGTGGGGGTATGTGTTGGTGGAGACTGCTTGTTTGTTTCCTGGCGGCCCAGACCCGAAATAATCACAGAAACTATATTATTTGCAATATTGTTTGACCAATAGCTTAAGCATATTTCTACCTAGCTCTTACATTTTAAATTAACCCATTTCTATTATTTTATATTTTACCATGAGGCTAGTGGTTTACTGGCAAGGTTCTGGTGTGTCTGCCTCTTGCAGTGGCTACATGGTGTCTCATTGACTTTGCTTTCTTTCCTCCTTTATCTGCTTGGAATTCTTGCCTTGCTCTATTCTGCTAAGGCACTGGCCAATACAACTTTATTTATTAAGCAATAGTTCACAGCATACAGAGGGGAATCCCTCATCAGGTATGTGTAAATGGAGACTTCACTTTGCTTTCCGGCTTCCCAGACTCAAATAATCACACATAATCTATACTAATTACAACACTGTTTGGCTGATGTCTCAGGCGTAATTTAGCTAGCTCTTATATCTTAAATTAACCCATTTCTATTAATCTGTGTATCACCACGTGATTGTGGTCTACCGGTAAGGTTCCGGCATCTTTCTCCTTTAATAGCTGCATGGCGTCTACCTGACTCTGCCTTCTTTTTCTCTGCAATCAGTTAACTTTTTCCACCTAGCTCTATTCTGGCCTTCCATGGGCCAAAGCAGCTTCTTTTTTTTTTTATTAACCAGTGGTAATAAAATATATTCCTAGCATACAGAGGGGAATCCCACATCATCTCTTTTCTGTCTAAACAAAAAGGAAGGTTTTAACTTTAACATAGTAAAAGTACATACATAAAACAGTTATCAGTCAAGAATTGTAGTTGCAATATTTCTAATATCTAATTTATATTTTATTATAACTAAGGAAAACTATAACTATCTGTCTTTAACTCCATCAAAGACCCACAAGGATATATTATATATTACCTAAGTAAATAGGAAGTACCTTGTAAGCACCTTCCAAAACTCAATTAACAGAGACATCTCGTTGCCTGGACAGTCACCCAAAGTTCTTCTGTAACATTGGGGCATCCATCTTCAACCTATAAGCCCACCCGTAGCATACATCAAACATTTCCATGAATTTGGGAATTTGAAAAAAATGTCCCATCTATATTGGTTGTTTGTCAGTTACTTTCCTCTGTGTCCTACATAATATCTGGCCGTTTCTTCTGTGAAGCTGGAATTCTGAAGGACTACCCCACCTTTTTCAGTCCGGCAAAGGTCACTGGTCCCTTTCCTGTGGGTCCTGAATGTCCAGTTTACACAGCATACTATCAAGCAAGAGTAGCTTATTGCTCAAATGGCTAATCTTGCCGCAAAGATAGCAAAGTCCATATGGAGTTTCTTCAGTGCCCATCGTCTCTGAAGTAAATTGGTACTGCCAGGAGCAGATGTGTCTCATTGTCATGAAAATCCCTAAATTAACAAAACATTTCAAATGCCACATTTTGTAGGTCTTTGGCGTGTTGAAGATTATCTGTTCAACTGAAATATATATATATATATATATATATACATATTATATATATATAAAACCTAACATAATTAAAAATTTAACTATTATACGTGACTATTAATCTGTATCTCTTAACTATACATTACACTTTAAATGAGCTGTACAAAACAAGAGCAGAAATACATACACACAGTACAACCAAATCAACCTTCAATTTGTTTCAATAGACCAAGATCCGTACTAATGCAAAGTATTAATTTCTATATCATTTCTCCCCACTCCTTTTTTTAGAAAGATGTTGACTGTGACCATTTAACCATTTGTAATCAACCTCCTTTAAATGAAAAGAAACTTAAACGATCATGGTGGGACTTTGGGTGTAATTTTTTCCAAACTGCTTTTTGCTGTTCGTTAGGTGAAATATTTTTAGCGTTTATGGAGACCTTTTAGGGGTCTTGTTTTATCAAGCCACATTAGCCTAGAAGAAATTCACAGGTTCTCATCTTCTGTGGAAACAAAAAACAGAATCTCTTTTTTAAACTAATATATCCTTAGACTCAAATTTTGAAGTCAAGATATCTTTAACATATATATGTTGGTTTAGCTTAGCAACCCATACAATGAAATATCTCTTTGTACTTAGTTCATTCGCTGTCAAAAAATTTAAAGAAAACATAATACTATACATGACCCAGACTCTATGTATTTTCCATCTTTATGTGGCTTTTTTTTACTCTATTACTTTTTAGTATTTATTGTTTTTGCTCCTTTAATCTCTTTCTCTCTTTCCTAAGTCCAAGTACATTTATCCTACATTGACCCATTAGAGGTCTTTTTTTTTTTTTTTTTGTCTGAATTTGTCTTTATTGTGTATATATAATTTTGTTCTGACTAGGAGCTCCTCTTAAAATGCTAAGCTAGGACTAACACTGCTGCTTTGCCTGTTGATTTCACGTAGTCCAACATGAGAGAGGCATGTTCACTGTCAGCTCTGCAAGCCATGCTCCTGGGATGCAGCGAGTCATTGTCATCATTAAGCAATTTATAGCATGCTGCTCACAAACCCCATTTAAGTGCTCTGTAGCAGAAACTCTTGAAAGAGCCAGAGCCATGTAACCAGCATAAATCACACAGTTTTTGCTGCTAATGCTGAGTCAGGAAGCCTTCTCTTAAAGGAGCCTTGCCTCTGCTCATTGCCAGCAAACAGAGCCTATTTGAAAATATGTGCCTACCAAGAAGCTTTAATTGACTCCCATTTCTGTGGTTCTAGAAGACCTTTCTTGAAAGGTTTTTTGGCTTTATGTGGATGTACATTGCCCTACATTGGCCATTATTATGTAAACAGAGACTGTGATTTGTTTCCTGCCTGCCCAGACCCAAATAATTACACAGAAACTATAATTACAACACTGTTTGGCCAATGACCCAGGTGTATTTCTATCTAGCTCTTACATCTTAAATTAACCCATCTCTTAATCTGTGTATCACTACGAGGCTGTGGCCTTCTGGTAAGGTTCTGGCATCTTTCTCCTTCAGCAGTTAATTTGTCTGCCTGACTTCACCTTCTTTTCTCCTGTGTTCAGTTTGGTTTTCTGGCCTAGCTCTATACTGGCCTGTCATAGGCCAAAGCAGCTTTTTTTATTAACCAATGGTAATAAAACATATTAATAGGGGAAATCCCAATCAGGTATGTGTACATGTGAGTACCCAACCTGTACACATACCCACACCCTGAAAGGCTCCATCCATATCCTTCAGTAGTATTTTTTTTTGGGTGCCAATCGTTTAATACATAGGGCTTGGGGCTTATCTATAAATACATAGGGCTTATCTAAATAACAGTGGCATTCCATGTGGTTTTTCTGTTTAGTCATTTGTTCCTTCAGAGCACAGGTAATGAATTCATATTTCAAACACTGTTAGGTGCCTTGCTATACAGAGCAGTGCAGTATATAGTGGTAGGTGCACTTCAGGGGTGATTCTGCATTAAATCCTAAGGCCACGGAGAATGTACTTACAAGGTTGATACTGTCAAGACAGGTACTCAGAGTAACTAGAAAGACAGGAATGGCAGAAAGCACTGTTTCCCGTTAGTTGATAGAGAGGAGCTCATTATTTGTGCTTTGGTACTGCGAATTTCCCATCTCCACAGAACTGCTCATTTTGGAAGCATATCATCCTACATGCCATAGTAGAGATAGAAAAATGTTTTGAGAAAATACACAGGGCTTTGAAATCTGGATCTGTATTCTGTGTGTTCCATTTCTGTCCTACTTTGGTTTCTCTGTTCCTGTGATAAATACCAACTAAACCGACTTAGAGAGGGAAGGGTGTATTTCATTTTACGCTTTCACATCCCAGTCTGTCACTGAGTCAGTCAGGGCAGAAACTCAAGGCAGAATCCTGAAGGTAAGAAGTGAAGCAGAGACTGTAGAAGAGTGGTTTACTGGCTCGCTCTGTGGCTTGCTAGCTTGCTTTCTCATATACCCTAGGACCACCTGCCTAGGGGTAGCACCACCTACAGTAGGCTTTTTTTTTTTTTTTTGGTCCTCCCGTCTCACTCATCATTGAAAAAAATGCCCTACATAAATGTCCACAGGTTAATCTTATGGAGGTCATTCTTCAATTAAGATCCACTCTTCCAAGATGACCCTAGTGTGTGTGGCATTGACAAAGTCTAACTGGAGCTCATCCTGTCAATCAGAATGGCTTCAGACATACAAGCCACCTGCCTCCTGAGAGCTTACATCAAAGGAGTCCCAGCACAGCTGATGAAGGCAGATTCTGTGATTCAAAGCCTGTCTGCTTTACATAGTGAGTCCAGGCCAGCCACGGCTACATAGTGAGGCTGTGGGTTTGTGTGTGTTTGAGTTCAGTGCCTGAGGAATACAGAGAGAGTAGACCCTCTGGTATTGGAATGATGGGTGCTTGATGTGGGTGCTATGATCCAAACTCATGTCTTCCTTTGAGCATCTCTCCAGCCTCCACCTGGAACCCATCTTTCCATTGATAGATTTCGTTTTATGTTTCTGAAAATGGGGGGCAGTACCAGGCTACCTGTCAGGGCTTCTACATGCCAGCCCTCAAACCCTGCGGGATTTTACCTTTAGGGAGTTGGGAGCAAATTATGCACACTGGGAAACGAGTTCTCTTTGCTATGCCACCGCATTCCACATTTCCAGTGTTTGGTCCTGTTTATTACTATAAGATGTGGGCTTGAGGTTTGTAGCTTAAGGTACTGCTGTCAACTTGCTTGACATTTCTGTGTTAATTTACTAGGTAATTGGTGATATTTGTAGCAGGAAGGGTTTCTTTGTTTCTGTGGCACACTGTCAACTCTGCGTTATAGCCTCCTGACTACTCAGAGTTTAGGGTTAGTTCTGAACCATAGCTGGGGGTCTGCCTCTCTGGTTAACTCTGAGCCCATGACCCTTGAGTTTGATTTAGCCAATGCTTACTGAGCACTGATTATTCTGAGAAAGGAGGAGTAAACAGTCATAGTCCCTTCATGAGAAGACTTCAGCAAGTGCATGAGGCTTGCTTTTAGGATGGCAGCCTTGGGCTGTCACACTAGGAGCTTGCTTCCCCTCATATGTAGCCTGTCTTTGCTTTTTTATCTCTTCACAGGATGAGTGCATGAAGAGAAAATTTCAGGATCTACTGGCTCAGGAAAAGAATTTGATGGCCCTCCCCCTGACTCCCGCCCAGGTATTTTGATGACTGTACTGTAGCCTAGAATAAATCTCTGATGAGACTGAAGATTCTGTGCAATGGCAGGTGCTTAATGACAGGCTTGGTAACACACATATGATCGCAGCACTTAGGAGATGGAGGCAGGGCATTGAATCTGGACAGAGGCAGGGGAATTGGGAGTCATGGATCAGTTTGGTCTACATAGTGCTACTCTACCTTACAAGTATAGTATAGTAGATACTTATTTTTTACTTGCTGGCCATACTTGGGATTGAACCTGGGGCATATTCTGTTTAAGCAAACCTTCCAGCCCAAGCCAGTGTCTCTATTCTTTGTTTAATTATGTTCCTGCAACTCTGGAAGATTTAATAATGCAGGTTGTGTTGAATGGATTGGAGCAGCAGATTTTCATGGCAAGGTTAGAAAAATGTAAAACTTGAGCAAGCAGTCTATGATGGTTCTCTCTCTCTCTCTCTCTCTGGTTAGTAAGATAATGAGTTTTATTGTGGTGATTTCTTGATTGCAGTTTTATTTTTTTAAAGTTCTTTGTAAGCATAAACTAGTATGCTTATTTATTTCTGTCCTGTTTTGCTTTGGTCAATGATCTTGCTCCTTTTTCCTCACTATTTTTTCTTGATTTTATAAGTAGGGAAATAAATTATGACAGAAAAGATTGTTGTTCCCATGAAACAGCAAAGCTCGTGACCATGAGAGAGATCAGGTTCCCTCTGCACATTGTGTTGGGGGTTGAGCAGGACTCAGTGCGTGGTAAGCCCCCTTTTAACACAGGTCAGGGGATGATGACTGAGAGAAGCTGTTGGTGCTTCTGCTCTCCATGTTTAGATGTTCTTCAGTTTACAGTGTGTTCACATCCTGGGGGAACTCAGTTTTCATTTGGAGACATTTTTTTTAATATTTATTTATTATGTATACAATATTCTGTCTGTGTGTATGCCTGCAGGCCAGAAGAGGGCACCAGACCTCATTACAGATGGTTGTGAGTCACCATGTGGTTGCTGGGAATTGAACTCAGGACCTTTGAAAGAGCAGGCAATGCTCTTACCCTCTGAGCCATCTCTCCAGCCCCCAGTTGGAGGCATTTTAAATAAAAACTTCCTTTAATAATTCCAATCTCTGTGGCACAATAGTGTGTGAGCTCTCCTGGTACTCCTAACCCCATGCTTGGCTGGGAGTTCTGACTGCTTTAAATCATGCTTGACCTAGAATTTTGCTAGAGAGAGGAGAGATCCAAATTTGAACTTGATTTTTGTATCACTGTAAGGCAAAAAATAAAACAAAACTCAAACAACAACAAATGAAAAATAAAAAACTGAACATATATTAGCAGTTAGAGATCACCAGGCAGAATAGATAAGCATCTTGATTTCAGAGGTGTATTAGGAGGATTCATTTGTCATGACCACTAGTGATTCTTGGTCTTTACCATTTCCCATGAAATGCCTCCAGTTCACTGCTATTAGGAGTTTTGATAGAAGCCGTGCTTGAACACTTCTCCCTTTGCTTTATTTCAAGCCTTCCAGTCGAAAGCGGCCCCTGGAACGGGAAGTGGAAGATGTTGAGAGCACAAAGTACCGCGCCATATGTGATGAACTGGTTTGAACTTAAATGGTGGTGCACGCCTTTAAATCCCAGCACTGGGGAGGCAGGGGCAGGTGGATCACTGTGAGTCGGATGCCAGCCTGGTCTACAGAGCAGGTTCCAGGACAACCAGGGCTGTTGCACAGAGAAATCCTGTCTCGCAAAACCAAAAAGAAAAAGAAAAAAAAAAAAGGAAGAAATGTGCTTTTTTTCATACTGCTGTTGTCTTCCACCAAGATAAGTCTTTTTTTCCCCCCTAAGGCTATGTATTTTAATGGTGAGAATAACTGCTTTTCCATCACTGATACTATTATGCCCAGATCATGGAGTCTCCCCCCCCCCCCCCATAACTAACTAGGAGACTGAGTCCTGTATGTAAAAGCAAGAGCCTTTATTCTTACACAAGTTTGCAAACTTGGGCTCTCCGTGTGTCCATCATATTGGAGTGGTTGGAGAGCTGGCTTAGTTAGGGTTGGGTTTTTGTAGTAGCAAAGGTTGGGGTGAGGGATTTCTAAGGTTCAGGACCCCTGATTGTCTGGCATTTGTCTAGGGGGTGTCCTGGTGAAAAAGCGGTGGGTGTGTGCTCGCAGATGATCCTATCTACAACTGTTGGAATGTTGGGAATTTCTTTTTGATGGTCTGTTTCTGGGTGGTGCCTGGGTAGTCTCAGTTTGTGGTCTTTTCATAACCAGGTATTGTCTCCTCAGGGTAAACTCCTGAGACTCAGGCCTCTATTGAGCTCGTCATGACTGGCCTTGTACAATACACAATTAAAAATTGTGGGGAAAACAAAACAGTAACAACAACAAAAAAAAACTTTGTGGAAATTGGCCTCAGGACTTATACTTCACAAATAGCACTTTCGATGAACACCTTTTTCTTTAAAAAAGGATGTTAGGTGGGCTATGTAGAAAGATAGTTTAGTGTTTGAGAGCATCCCTGTAGAGTACTCAAGTTAGGTTATTGGCACCCATGTAACTACAGTTCCAGGGAATCTGATGCCCTCTTCTGGCTTCTGTGGCTACCCAGACACACATGTTCATACGCACAGGCACACATAAACATTAAAGAAAAATATTCTAAAATAATATTAAAAGTTGTTGTGTTTTTTATATGGATCTTCACCTTGACAGGTGTCACATGTCTGGCTTCTCATGACATCGCTCTGGTCTTAGTTTGTTCAAGCTGAATAGAAAGTCTAAAGGTGCCTTAGTAGAAAGTCTCAGTCCTGCAGGGTGGTGACTACATGTCTCTGAATTCAAGGCCAGCCTGGTCTAGAGAGCAAGTTCCAGGAAAGCTTGAGCTACACGGAGAAACCCGGTCACTACCACTACCCACTACCAAAAGTCTAAGTCCCTTAGAAAGGAAAGGGCATGGTGATGCTGTGTGGTGGTAGTGGCTGCTCAGAAGCCTATGTGGTGGCAGGCATGTTGCTCCTAGTGTTGTGAGCCCTTGTGGTAGCAGGCATGTTGCTTCTAGTGTTGTAAGCCAGTCTGGAATTCATATCAGCCTTCTACAATCTATCCCTGTGAGAAGCAGAAACAGCAAGTTAGTGAGTTCAAGGGCAGCCTGAGATGTATAGTGAGACTCTTGTCTCAAAAACAAATGAAAGAAAGAAGTTATCCTCAGACCTATATAGTTTACATCTCTGAACTCTTGGGCTTCATTGAGATATTAATTTTCCTCAAAATTTTAAGATGATTGAGGGGAAACAAGCTCCACTAGGAGCAGAAGCTAGGAGCAAATCCAGCCCTGGGAGCCAAGCAAGTCCTAGGACATTGGCAGACCACGATTGAGCCAACGACATGACTCAGAGTCAGCCAGTCTGCGATCTCCATCAGAACTGGAGTGGGACGGAACCAGTTAAGACACAGAACAAGCTCCACCAGGAGCAGAAGCAAGGAGCAAACCCAGTCCCTGGACACGGGCTGATCAGGACTAAGCCAGCAACTAGATCCAGAGTCAACGATCTTCACCACAACAGGTCCAACTCCAAGCAGGGGACTTCTGCAGGAGGAGATGCAGACCAAGATTTACAGAAACAGATCAAAGCCAGCAACCTAGGCCAAGGTAGGCCTGAAACAGCAAACTCCAAGGGAGCAGACCAAAATACAGAAGCACTGAACTACCTCCAGGAACAGGAATAACCAATGGGGTAACTAGAACTGTGACACTGACTGTACCACGAAGAACAGCCATCTGAGCTTTGGATTCACTGGCACCTAGAAGATTATTCAACAGAATCTCAGACAACCCCAACCACATCTATAAGAGGAAAAGATGAATGAAAAAGTTAAGATCACATCATACCACAAAGAGCAACACAATTCCAATAAAACATAAAGACCCTACAAAAGCAAGACCTGAACAACCAAATATGGATGAACCAGAAGAAAATGATCTAAAAAATAACCTCAAGAAAATGTTTGAAATTCTTAAAGATGAAATGAGAAGTTATCTTAAAAGAAATGGAGGAAAAAAAAAATTGGAAGATATCAGCAAATCACTTAAAGAAAACAAAGAAAAAACTCAAACATATAAAAGAAACTTGAGATAGAAAATTGAGATAGAGAAAATAAAGAAAACACAAGCTGAATGAATTATAGAAACAGAAATCATGAGAAAAAAGATCAGGAACCACAAATGCAAGCATGAACAGAATACAAGAAATGGAACAGAGAATCTCAAGCACTGAAGATACAATAGATAAAATAGACTCATCAGTTCAAACATTTAAATCTAACAAAAGATTAACCCAAAATATCAAGGAAATATGAGACACCATTAAAAGGCCAACTCTTAGAATAATAGGTATAGAAGAAGTTCAACTCAAAGGCACAGAAAATTTATTTAACAAAATCATAGAAGAAAACTATCCCTACCCAAAGAAAGATATGCCTATGAAGATACAAGAAGCATACAGAACACCAAATAGACTGTATCAAAAGTCCTCTTGCCACATAATAAATAAAAAATATTAAGGTCTGCAAAGGAAAAAGGCCAAGTAACATATCAAGGTAGACCTATCAGAATCACACCTGACTTCTCAGTGGAGATGATGAAAGCCAGAAGGTCATGGTCAAGCATTATGCAGACATTAAGAGACCACAGATGCCAGGCCAGAATATTATCTCCAGCAAAACTGTCAATCACCATAGAAGGACAAAACAAAATATCCCATGAGAAATCTAGATTTCACCAATACCTAGGCACTAACCCAGCCCTACACAAAATACTAGAAGGAAAACCCCAACCCAAGGAAGATGGCTATACCAACAATACCACAGACAATTGATCTCATAACAGCAAATCCCAAAGAAGAAAAAAAATGCACAAATTAACATCACCAACGATGAAAACTAAATTAATAGGAGATAGCAACCACCGGTCGTTAATAAATCTTAATGTAAATGAACTCAACTCACCTATAAAAAGGCACAGGTTAGCAGATTGGATATGAAAGCAGATCCATCCCTCTTCTGCATACAAGAAACACATCTCAACCTCAAAGACAGACATCATCTCAGAGTAAAAGGTTGGGAAAAAATATACCAATGAAATGGACCTAAGAAATAAGCGGGTGTAGCTATCCTAATATCTAGCAAAATAGACTTCAAGCTAAAATCAGTCAAAAGAGACAAAGCAGGACATTTCATATTAGTCACAGGAAAAATCCATCAAGAGGAAATCTCAATACTGAACATCTGTGCCCCAAATACAAGGGCACCCTCATATGTGAAAGAAACACTTCTAAAGCTTAAATCATAATTAAACCCCACACACTAATAGTGGGAGACTTCACACTCCCCCCTCACCTCTGGACATGTCAATCAGACAAAAAATGAAAACTATCAGATGTTATGACTCAAACGGACTTAATAGACAACTATAGAATATTCCATCCAAACAGAAAAGAATATACCTTCTCAGCACCTCATGGAACCTTCTCAAAAATTGACCACATACTCGGTAACAAAACAAGCCTCAACAAATACAAAATAAATAGGAATAACCTTATCACCATGGTATAAAACTAGAAATCAAGAGCATACTAATTCCAGAAAACCCACAAACACATGGAAATTAATCAGTGCTCACCTGAATCATCAATAGGTCAAGGAAGAAATAAAGGGAGAAATTAAAGACTTCCAAAATTCAATGAAAATGACCACACAACATACCCAAATTTATGGGACACAATGAAAGCAGTGTTAAGAGGAAAGTTCATAGCACTAAATGCCTACATAAAAAAGCTGGGAAAATCCCACACTAGTGTATGAACAGAACTTTAGAATAAGAAGAAGCAAACTCATCTAAGAGAACTTGACAGCAGGAAATAATAAAAATTGAGAGCTGAAATCAACAAAATAGAAACGAAAAAAATACAAAGAATCAATAAAACGAAGAGTTGGTTCTTCTAGAAAATCAACAAAATAGACAAACCTTTATCCAAACTAACCAACAGGCAGAGAGAATATCCAAATTAACAAAATCAGAAATGAAAAGGGGGACATAACAGACAAGGAGGAAATACAGATGATCACCAGGTCGTATATTGAAAACCTGTACTCCTCACAATTGGGAAACTTAAAGGAAATGGACAACTTTCTGAATAAATATCATTTACCAAAATTAAATCAAGACCAGATAAGCAAATTAAACAGACCTATAACTGCTGAAGAAATAAAAAGTCATTAAAGTCTCCCAACCAAAAAAAGCCCTGAACCAGATGGTTTTAGTTCAGAATTCTACAAGACTTTCAAAAAAGAATATCAATACTCCTCAAATTATTCCACACTATAGAAACAGATGGAACATTGCCAAACTTTTATGAGGCTTCAATTTCCCTGATACCCAAACCACAGAAAGACAATAATAAGAAAGAGAATTACAGACCAATCTAACTCATGAGCATTGATGCAAAAATAATAAAATACCAGCAAATTGGATCCAAGAACACATCAGAACCATCATCTACCATGACCATGTCGGCTTCATCCCAGATATGCAGTGATGGTTCAACATACGAAAATCTGTCAACAAGCTGAGAAAAAACCACATGATCATCTCATTAGATGCTGATAAAGCATTTGACAAAATACAACATCCCTTCCTGATAAAGGTCTTGGAGAGAGCAGGTATGGTAGGAACATACCTAAACCTAATTAAGGCAATATATAGCAAGCCAACAGCCAACATCAAACTAAATGAAGAGAAACTCCCATCGATTCCAATGAAATCAGGAACAAGACAAGGTTGTCCACTCTCGATATCTATTCAATGTAATTCTTGAGGTCCTAATAAGAACAATAAGACATCAAATGGAGATCAAGGGGATACAAACTGGAAAAGAAGAAGTCAAATTCTCAATGTTTGCTGAGGATATGATAGTTTACATAAGTGATCTCAAAAATTCTACCAAGGACTTTCCATAACTCATAAACACTTTCAGCAATGTAGCAAGATACAAGATTAACTCAAAAAAATCAGTAGCCCTCCTGTACACAGATGATAAAAGGGGCTGGGGAAGAAATCAGAGAATCAACACCCTTCACAATAGCCACTGAAAGACCCTAGGTTTCATGGGTGTTTGGAGATACTCCTAGACTCAATAAACCAGGCCAGTGGATGCAATCAGCAAGAGCCTTCTTTATTTTTCACAAGAGCTTGTGGGTGCCCAGCTCCGACTAGCTGAGGTACCCCGAACAAGCTCTCCATCCCTCATTTATAGGATTTTACAGGTTACATAGTGGAAGAGCATAGCAACAGGAATTTCATTGGTTCCTTAAATGGCGGGCTTAGGTCATCCTGGGAACAGCCCCTTTTGTCTGTTCCCAAGTTCCCCGCAAAGCTAGATAAAGCATACTTCATCAATTTGATAGTTGCGATAAGGTACCTTAGGGGGCTTGGTCTGGTCAGCTAGTCTTCTTGACCAGATGCAAACCATAAAATATCCTGCTGTGGCGCCAGCTGAGCCTTAGGACTTTCCGTCTGCAGCTCAGTTAAGTTTACCCAATTCTAGCAGGGCACATTGGTACGGGGTGGTGTGGGGGGGTCTTTCATTTTCTTTACAGCCTCCATTATTAGAGCTCATCAATTAAACCATCGTATTTGTCCACTGTCTCCTGGTACCTCCAGATGTAAACTGGAGTCTTATGCCTCTCTTCTGGTGGCGCCAGTTGTCCATAACGGAGGCAGTATCCGACCCAAAGGTCACATATTTCTGTCTCCTAAAGGTTAACTCAATTCACATCTGTTGTTTATCAGGGATGGCCTGGACACCATTCTCAATTTGTAGGGGGAAGCTCTGGTCTTGTAAATAAAACAGCCAGTTGTAAAATGACCTAAGCTTCCCAAGCATCTGAGAAAATAGCTCACTGTGAATGAATGATCCTTGATCTGCTGAGAAAGCTGCTGATAGTCTGCTCTCATTCTCCAAGACTTATAACTTTATATTTCTTTATTTCTATATTCTTATTTTTGGAATCTGTATTTTTATTTTCTTATTCTTGGACTCTTCAGCCACAAACAGCATAAAATATCTCGGAGTAACTCTAACCAAACAAGTTGAAGACTCGTAAGACAAGAACATTAAAATCTTTGAAGAAAGAAGTTGAAGAAGACACTAGAAAGTGGAAAGATCTCCCATGCTCTTGGGTAGGCAGAATTAACATTGTAAAATGGCAATCCTTCCAAAAGCAATGTACAAATTCAACGCAATGCCCATCAAAATCCCAGGAAATTTATTCAAAGACCTCAAAAGAATGCTACTCAACTTCATATGGAAAAGCAAAAAGCCAGGATAACCAAAACAGTACTGTAAAATAAAAGAACTTCTGGAGGCATCACAGTTCCTGACTTCAAACTCTACTACAGCGCTACAGAACTGAAAACAGACTGGTATGGGCATAAGAACAGACAGGAGGACCAATGGAACCGAATATAACACCCGTATATCAATCCACACATCTTCGAACACCTGATCTTTGATAAAGAAGCAAAAAATATCAAATGGAAAAGAGAAAGCATAAACATAAAGCCAGCCACACTGAACCTTATAGAAGAGAAAGTGGGAAGTACACTTGAACCCATTGGCACAGGGAACCACTTCCTAAATATAATCCCAGCAGCACAGACACTGAGAGAAACAATTAATAAAATGGGACCTCCTGAAACTGAAAAGCTTCTGTAAAGCAAAGGACATGGTCACCAAGGCAAAACAACAGCCTACAGAATGTGAAAAGATCTTCACTAACCACACATCAGACAGAGGTCTGATCTCCAAAATATACAAAGAACTCAAGAAATTGGACACCAAAAGATCATATAATCCAATAAAAAAAATGGAGTACAGACCTAAACAGAGAACTCTCAACAGAGGAATCTAAAATGGCTGAAAGACATGATATTGAGTGAGGTAATCTAGACACAGAAAGACAATTATCACTTGTACTCACTCATAGGTGGTTTTTAAACATAAAGCAAAGAAAGCCAGCCTACAAACCACAATCCTAGAAAATTTAGACAACGAGGACAGTAAGAGAGACTTACATAGATCTAATCTACATGGGAAGTAGAAAGTAGAGAAAGACAAGATCTCCTGAGTAAATTGGGAGCATGGGGACCTTGGGGGAGGATTTGAGGGGGGGGAGGGGAAATGCAGGGAGGGGAACAGAGAAAAATTTAGAAATCAATAAAAAAAAAGATTTATTTTTGTTTTATATAAATGAGTTTTGTCTGCATGTATGTACATTGTGTGGGTGCCTGATGACCATGAAGGCCATAAGAGATCACTGAAGCCTCTGGAACTGGAGTTACATATGATCATGTTGACTCTGGGATGTGAATCCAGGATCTCAGTAAAAGCGGCAAGTGCTCTGAATTCAAGGATTTTCCTTTTATCTTGAGCCCTGAACTGCCAAAAGAAACATTTCTTTTATTCTGTAAGCCTTTCTGCAGGAACTACCCTTTGACATGGCTGAAGTGGAAAAGTTGGTGGTGGCCAACACTTTACCTCATGAGAAGTGGAATTTGTTTTATATGGCTGGAGTTAGTAGCCACAGGAATACAGGCAGTTCTGATGGCGACCTCTCTGTTTCTGATCCATTGTAAATGTAAATTTGCTGGTTGATGATAGACCATACTAGCTTGCTGGCTGGGTTATCAACTAAGCAGTAGCTTCAGAAACTTTTTAGCTGGAAAAACAGACAGTCAAGCTGGGCACACAGCTGTTCCTGTGAGTGGTGGTTGGTAGTTCTGAGGCTGTTCAAATGTTCTGAGGTTTAGCTGGCCTAGAGCTGGGGGCTATTGGGAATTCGTGTGGCTTGAATATGTAAGGCGGTAAAGCTAAGGAAATCAAAAGAGTGGTCATAGATTCCTGACAGGGCTCTCTAGGTATGATAGCCTGGGGGAGAGAAGCCCCTCTGGTGGAGTTTAGGGTAGAGGGTGTGGTGAGAAGAGCCACAGGCTGTTGTTATAAAGAACCTGACCTCCATGCCATGTACTTTGGTATCCTAATAGGCACCTTTAATAAACTTTCAATTCCAGTGATCTCCCCCCACCCCCCAGCCATTATAGGGCTTCTCTTTGTAAACCTGACTGTCCTGGAACTCACAGAAATATGCTTGCCTCTGCCTCTTGAGTGTTGGGTTTAAAGGCATGTGCCACCACACCCAGCAAACTCAGTTTCTTTTGGTCCTGACACTGGGTGAACCTTTTTCTTCCGTAGGTGGGAGCTAGATGCACTTGGGTCCATATATGGAAAGAACTTCATGAGAAGGAAGCAATCACAGATTGAAGACTCAAAGCATATTTGATTGACAAGTTGATCCAGGTGCAGACAAGATCCCAGTTGCAACTATGCTTGAAGGTGAGATACCATCCCAGGACCTTAGTTATATGATCAGAGAGATTCCTTTTTGTTTACTCCAGAGTGAGTTCATTTGTGTCACTTATATGTGGAAAAGACAAGAGGAACAGCCAGCTACATAAAACTTCCAAGAGTATCCAGGCAGTGGCACATGCCAGAAGGTAGTTTGAGGCCTTCCAGGTCTATGAAGTATGGGAAATAAATTCCAAGATATTTTTTGACGGTAGGGGAAATGTTCTCTCCAATATTTTTCCTGCTAGCTTTTGGTGTGTGTGTGTGTGTGTGTGTGTGTGTGTGTGTGTGTGTGTGTGTTTGTGTGTGTTGAGAGAGGTCTGATGTAGAGAGAGCTGTGGGGAGAATGGTTGGGTGAACCCCTTCCTGCTAATTACACCACAGGGTTTAAAAGCCAATTTCCTTTTATTAATTTTTGGTTTTTTTGGAAGGGACACTTTGGAAAGATGCAGCAGGAATTATACCTGTCAGTCTGGGAGAGCCTAGTGTGTACCAGACATTGTGTGCGCATTATTATTTTTTATGTGCATTGGTGTTTTGGGTGGATGTATGTCTGAGGTTGTTGGGTCCCATGGAACTGGAGTCTCAGTTCATGATGCTTGGTGGCCCGAGGCAGTTCCCAGGAGGGGCTGCAGTGACTGGAGGCCGCAGGAGCATCCTTTGGCGGATGGGGGACAGACACACACCATGCAGAGATAGCTTGGGTGTCTAGTTTATTTAGTGGGTATTGGAAAGGGTTTAAGTGTAAGGGGAGGGAGGGAAAGAGCAGGCCGGAGAAGAGGCAAGAGATGTGCTTGCTTAGCAGGCAGGGTGAGAAGGGCATGGGGAGTGGCGGGTGCGGGTGTGTGTGTGTGTGTGTGTGTGTGTGTGTGTGTGTGTGTGTGTGTGTGTGTAGAGGGGGATGAGGGGGATTGGGAGTGGGCGGGACTTGTCTCTTAAAGGGACAGGGTATCCAGGTGACAGGCCAGGCCAGCAGGTTTACTTTTACAACGGAGAGTTGTGAGCTGCCATGCGGATGCTGGGTCCTCCGGAAGAGCAACCAGAGCTCCACAATATTCTTTTAGGTTTCTTCGAACCAAGATTTCTCTGTGTAGTTTTGGCTGCCCTGGAATTCGCTCTGTAGACCAGGGTGGCCTCGAACTAAGAGATCCGCCTGCCTCTGTCTCTGAAGGGTTCTGGGATTAAAGGCGTGCGCCACCACTACCTATAAATTCATGGTTTTAAAGGAGAGTAGGCGTTGCATCTTTTCTAGGGATCTCTCGGTTCTTAACCGCTCAAAACACTAGATAGATCTCGCCTGCAGAGAGCCACCTAGTGAGGACTAGGGGCCGAGACCTTGGATGCAGGAGGTGGGTTTCTGAAGATTCGATTCTAAGCGGCCAAGGGAGAGCACTGGCGCGCCTTCTCTAGCCGCGGCCCCGCGTGGTGCCCTCCGGGTGGTCCGCAGCGCGGCGGGCGGCTGCTCAGAGCCGGGAACAGCGACCCCTGCTTCGGGAGGGCTCGGCCGGGCACGCACTTGCGCGGTGCGTGCGCGTCGAGGGCGGGGGCGCTCGGCGGCGCGCGGCACGGCGGGAACATGGCGCGCGGGAGGGGTGCGCGCGCCTAGCCGGCGGGACCGTTAGCTCTGGGCGGACGCTGACGGGCCTCGCGGGGATGGAACAGCCGCTGACGTTGGCGCCCGAGCCCGGCTCGGCGCGGAGTCGCAGGCGGCGGGAGCCTGAGTCTCCGCCGGCGCCGGTGAGTGTGTGCGGGGCACGGGCCGGGAGACTTTCTTTGTGAAACTCTGTCGGTGCAAGCCGGGCCGGGCCTCGGCGGCTGACGAGTGACTTGGAGGCAGAGGCCCCCGCTCTTTGGGGTTCGAACCCCGCTGCGAACCGTTAGGCAGACCCGTCCCGTCATCTGCCCGCCTGCCTCAGTTTCCACGGCTGCGTTTGCCTCGCGAGGGGCTTGGAATGCAGCGGGCACCTAGGATCCGCTCCTCCTCTTCCTCGGCCCCGCCCCCTCGGAGCGGGACAGCGGGGGGGGGGGGGGGGCACCCGGCTAGAGACGGTGCCGCTCGGATGGCTCAGGTGTCGCCATCCAGGGAGAAGGCGACGAGGTTGTTGGTGCCTCGTCACCTACAGTTACTGGAAAGCTTTAGGTCCACCTGGGCTTCACAGTGGTTGGGTGTGTGTCAGCGTGAAAGATGCTGAGCGAAATTTACTTCGCCTGGCTGGAGCAGTCTTTTCTCCCTGAACTCTGTGGTGTTTTCTTGCTTTTGGGGTTTTTGTTTGTTTGTTTGTTTTGTTTGCTTGTTTGTTCAAGCCACTAACTAGCCAGGATATAGAAATAATCTGGAGCACTTTATTAAAATATAGGCCACACACTGTGCCAAGAAACACACGTACAAACTGATTTCTCAAGCCCTCGAAGTTGTGACTGGTCTCTTAAGCAGACAACTTGCACCGTTTTTACTTCTGCATGGTGCCTAGCATGTGGTAAATGTTTAGTAAATATTTGCGGTACTAAATGACTCTGGAGTTGCAACCTAGGAATACTTGAGCTACTTCAAGTGCCTTTTGAGAGAAATATCTGTCAACCTTATTTTGTATGTGATTTTTCTCAGCTTCCAGGTTAACTTTTGTGTTGTTTCCAGTGTAATTGAGAAAAAGCAAGGTATGTGTTGATTAGTATAAAGGATCATGTCTGAATATCTTGGCCAGATTAAAATGAATTCTGAGCGTCAGGGATATGTCTCAGTGGGTAAAGGTTCCTGCCACCATGCATCTGAGTTGAATCCCTGGGACCCACACAGTAGGAGAGAAAGGACTCTGGCAAGTTGTCCTTTGACTTCCTCACAGGTGTACCAACACTTACACAAACTCATGTGTATACAGAGAATAAAATAAATTTAAAAATTCTAAGTTAAAAAATGCAATTTTTTTTCTTATTCGAAGATTGTCCTCTAAAATTTTTGTTATTTTGAGACAGGTAAACATTTACATCTCTTTTTTTTTCTCTTTCTTTCTTTCTTTCTTTCTTTCTTTATTTATTTATTTTTATACAGGGTTTCTCTGTGTAGCCTTGGCTGTCCTAGAACTCACTCTGTAGATCACCCTGGCCTCAGACTCACAGAGCTCCATCTGCCTCTTCCTCCAGAGTGCAGGGATTAAAAGTGTGCACCACCACTACCTGGCTACATTTTCCTTAAGAATATTTTTTATGTATTGTTTTGTTTGCACATATGTACATGCAGCAGAGGCCGGAAGAGGGTTTTGGTTATGAGTTGTAAATTGGATGCTGGGAATGGAGCTCTGACCCTTTGGAAGAGCAGCATTGCTCTTAAACATGAAGTCATCTCTTCACCAATATTTGCATCTTCATTCAAGGAAATCTGTGTTATTATTTATTCAGGAAAGTTGGCAGTTTCTTTTCTTTTCTTTTCTTTTTTTTTCTTTTTTTTTTTTTTTTTTTTTTTGGTTTTTTGAGACAGGGTTTCCCTGTAGTTTCTAGAGCCTGTCCTGGGACTAGCTCTTGTAGACCAGACTGGCCTCGAACTCAAGAGATCCGCCTGCCTCTGCCTCCAGAGTGCTGGGATTAAAGGCGTGCGCCACCACTGCCCGGCTGGCAGTTACTTTCTTGAATGTTTTTTTTTCTTGCCTGTACTACAGTTGCTTGAAACAGTGCTTTTCCCCATGTAGTTGTATTTCCTTTAGTTGATTTCTCTTCAGTAGGGTTTTTCAGGAAATAGAGAATTCAAGTATAAGATAGGGTGATTGGATCTGAGATTGCATCTGGAGAAGAAAGACTGAAAAATAAAATGGTGTAATGTATTGTCTTGTCGCTTTTTGTGGATACCTTTAAAAGAAACATCCTTTTTTATTTTTCGAGATAGGGTTTCTCTGTAACATTGGAGCCTGTCCTGGAACTAGCTCTTGTAGACCAGGTTGGCCTCAAACTCACAGAGATCCACCTGCCTCTGCTTCCCGAGTGCTGGGATTAAAGGCGTGCACCACCACCACCTGGCGAAACATACTTTCTTTAGGGATTGGGGAGATGGCTGTGTGGGTAAAGTGCTTTCTATGCAAGCAAAAGGACCCAAGTTCTACCTCCAATTCCCCCCTAAAATTGTGCCAGGTGGTATGGACCAGTAAGCCCAAAATTAAGAGTTAAGTTATGGAGAGAGGTGCATCTCTGGTTCTCAGTAGCCAGCCAGCCTATTTGAAACAGTGGGCTTTAGGTTTGGAGAGAAATCTCTTAAAAAATAAGGTGGAGAAATCCTGGCATGGTGACACATACTCATACCCATTACTCAGGAGGTAGATCTCTATGCATTTGAGGCCAGCCTGGTCTACATAGAGAGTTCCAGGCCAGCCAGAGCTACATAGTATGTGTGTTGGGGGGTGATGGGTGGAAGTAAGGGGGTAGAAAGCAACTGGAGAAGACACCCAAAGTCTACACCTTGTTGCTGCCTCAGAAACATTTACAGATCAGTGTACCTGTGTTCACACATTCAGGCAACACACATACACTAAACTACCTTCTGAAAAAGCTTTATTCCTGCTAAGTGTGGTGGCACACACCTTTAATTCCAGCACTTGGGAGGCTGGGATAGGAGAATCTTTGCAACTTTGAGGACAGCCTATTCTACATAGTAAGTTTCAGGATAGTAGGACTACATAGAGAGACCCTGTCTTTAAAACAACAAAACAAACCAACAAACAAAACCCTCCAGAAACCAAAAAAGAAAAGCTTTATTCCCAGTTTATACATCTATAGCACAACCCCTGCACATTGTGGAAAGTGGGGACAGAAAGATTGTAAGAGCCAGAGGAAAAAGGAGTTTGTTGTGAAATTGTGTCTTGTAGTAATGTCACAATCTACACCCAGTATGATACAAATGGCCATGCTAAAGAGGAAGGGGGATAGCTCAGGAGACCTCTGCTCTAGACAAAGAATTACAGGCAGCTAAGGAATGCTGGGAGCAAGAGAAGTAATGTTCATCAGGGACAAACACGCTGGTTTGTTATCCAATACCCAGTGGTCAGCCGTGGAAACATACATATGAATAATATTATGTGGACTGAGCAGTTGTATTTATGTGTATGAATATATATTTATATCTGTGAATATACTTACCTGTATGTAATAACAAATAATTTAAAAAGACCATGAATATGAAAGGGCAAGGAGGGGGATGTGTGGGATGGTATGATCTAGGAAAGGGAAGGGGGACATGTTGCAATTATAATCTAAAAAAGATTTTAAAAGCTTATTGAAAAAGTAAAACTTTGGCTGGGCAGTGTGGCACATACCTTTAATCCCAGCCCTCAGGAAGCATCAAAGCTAGAGAGAAACCCTGTCTTGAAAAACAAACAAACAAACAAAAGAACTTTGAAATATTTTCTTTAGTGTTGTGTTAGGTCCTTTTATCCTTGTTCTGACCACTGACTAGAAGGTTCAGGGAAGGTTTATGTTTGAGGGTATAGTCTTTGGTGGGGAAGACATAGCAAGAGGAGTGGGACACAGCTGACCACATTTTATCAGGAGGTGGGGAGATGGACACAGGGGCTCAGCTCTTTTTGACAGGCTGAGAACAAATCCACCCACCTTCCTGATGGGTTTCCTCAGTTAAAACTCTTTGGAGATGTTTTCCAAGTCACATCTGGAGGTTTGTCTTTTAGGTGATTTCAATTACAGTTGAGTTGAGTTAAGATTTAGTTTTGTAAGCCAAGCATGATGGCACACGCCTCGGATCCTAGCACTTGGGAGGCAGAAACAGGTGAATGTCTGTGAGTTCCAGGCCAACCTGGTCTACAGAGTGAGTTCCAGGACAGCCAGAGATGCACAGAGAAACAAAAAAATAAAATATTTTATTTCTTATTACTTTTAAGTGTGTGTGTGTGTGTGTGTGTGTGTGTGTGTGTGTGTATCTCACGGGTGTAGATATCCGTGGTTGAATTCCCCTGGAGCTGGAGTTAGCGGATGGAGTGAGCCACCTGATCTGGATTTTGGGACTGCACTCAGGTCCTCTGGAAGAGAAGCAAATACTCTTAAGTGCTGAACCATTTCTTCAACCACATGGATAGCTACTTCTTAAAGAAGATAAATAAATGTCCAAAAACAGTGGAAAGTATACAGCTTGTTGGTTGTTTTGGATACAGCTGCAATATGATGTGATTGTGCTTTCCTGCTGCTGAACTAAAAAAGCCTGGCATAAATGAGAGGGAGGATGTGCAGAGATAGCTCATGCATCACTGGAATGTAAAGGGACCCATGTCCTTTGACAGTTTGGTAGCTCTAGCTCTAACAACAACTTGTATGAATGAACAACTTTGGTATTGATGATAGCTGAGAAGTGACAGCAGCATCACGTATATGAACTAACTATGGTTAGTATTGAACACTCATACTGTGGAATCTTCTGCCCAAGAGAAAAGGGAAGTACTGATTAATTCATAACACAATGTGGATGACCTTTGAAAATATTCTGAGTGAAAGGAACTAAAGGAAATAATCCTTAAAGATCCCACTCACTGTGGTGTGTTAGCTCAACACAGGCAAGATCACCTGGAGCAGAGCTTGAGATGGATTCTTGGTATGCTGCCTAAGCTGGCCTTAGTTCAAGCAGCCCTCTTGCCTCAGCCTCAAGATGCACTGTGACTACATGTATATATCACCACTCCCCATTTGTTTGACTTTCTGTTTTCAGTTTTCATGTGTTTGTATGTGGTATGCATTTTTTTTAATGTGGGCAGGTATGCATGTGAATGCATGCACATGTATGCCTGAGGTTGGTGTCAAGATTCACCCTCTGGTGTGGGAGTTCCTTCTGTCTATGTGTTGCTTTAATTGGTTAATGAATAAAGAACTGCTTTGAACCTATGTCAGAGAAGAACAAAACTAGGCAGGGAAAACTAAATGGAATGCTGGGAGGAAGAAGGCAGAGTTAGAGAGACAACATGGAGCTGCCACCAGAGTTATATGTGCCGAAACTTTGCTGGTAAGCCACTGCCACGTGGCAATACACAGATTAATGGAGATGGGTTAAATTAATATGTAAGAGTTAGCCAATAATAAGCTAGAGCCAATGGGCCAAGCAGTGATTTAAGTAATACAGTTTCTGTGTAATTATTTCGTGGCTGGGCAGCTGTGAACCAATAAGTGGCTCACTCCCTTCGCCAACAATCCTCAGCCATTCTTCCTTTATTCAATGAGGCAGGGTCTCTCAACCCATAGCTTGCTAGCCAGCTTGTGTAGATACCCTGTTTCCACTTTCCAGGGCTGTAATTACAGGTGGGCTGCTGTAACCACTTGGCATTTATGAAGGTTTCTGAGGACACAGAACCCACTCCTCCTTCTCCTCCTTTTCTTCTCCCTCTTCCTCCTCCAACTCCTCCTCTTCCTCCTTCCCCCTTCCTCTTCTTTTAGTTTTTTGAGACAGGGTTTCCTTGAGTAACAGTCCTGGCTCTACTGGAAGTCTTTGTAGACCAAGCTAGCTTCAAAATCACTGAGATCTGCCTGCCTCTACTTACAAAGTGCTGGGATTCAAAGAATGTTCCACCACTGCCTGACCTGACTTCAGTTTTCTTGTTTATGCAGTAAACTGACTCCCCAACAACATTATTTTGTTTTGAAAAGTATACGACTTGGAAAAGATGGCTCAATATTTAAGAACACTTGCTCATCTTCTAGATGACCTGGGCTGCGGTTCTCTCACCCACATGGGGGCCCACTGCGGTCTGTAATTTTAGTTCTAGGGGATCCAGTGTTCTCTTCTGGGTTCTCAGTGTACCAGGCACTCACATGATTTACAAATACAGTCACACAAATACACATAAAATAAATACAATATTTTTTTAAAAAATCTTTAAAACAGGCTGGGCAGTGGTAACGCACGCCTTTAATCTCAGCCCTTGGGAGACAGAGGCAATCGGATCTCTGTGAATTCGAGGTCAGCCTAGTTTACAAAGCAGGTGCCAAGACAGTCAGGACTGTAATACAGAGAAACCCTGTTTCAAAAAAACCACACACACACACACACACACACACACACACACACACACACACAAATACCTTTGGGAAACTGAGGCAGAATTACTGTGAATTTGAGGCCAACCAATGGCTCAATAGTGATTTCCATACCAGGTGGATTACAGAATGAGGTCTCAAGGGAAGAATCTGAAGGGATGACTCTGTGATTTAGAGCTCCTGATCTTCAGAGGATGTGATTTGGTTCCCAGCACCAGCATTGGGTTCACAATTGCTTATAATTCTGTTTTCAGGAGATCTGGTAGGTAGTCTCTTTTGGTCTCCACAGGCACTATATGTATGTTGTACAATACTTTTACACACACACACACACACACATATATATAATGAACAAATAGTTGAGTATTTTCAAAAGAGAAAAAGTATAAAAAAAACAGCCTTTGTTTATTCATACGATGCCCCTTCTCCCTAGAGACAGGGTCTCTTTCTAGACTGCTGTGTATCCAAGGATGTTCTTAAACTTCTGGTTCTTCTGCTTCTACCTCCTGACTGCTGGGGTTACAGGCATGCACCACAAAACCTGGTTTTATATAGAGTTGGGTAACAAACCCTTAGCTTTGTTTATCAACTGAGTTGCATCCTTGGCCCCATATAATTTGAAAATGACCTGAGCCATAGGAATAATTTAATATCAGACTGGAAAGATGGTTCAGCACTTAAGACCACTTGTGACTCTTCCAGAGGACTGAAGTTCGAATTCCAGCACCCACATGACAGCTCACAACCTTCTGTATGTCCAATTCTAGAGTATCCATCGTCCTTTTTTGGACTCCATGGGCACTACATACACTGCATGGTCATATATACAGGCAAAATGCCCATATACATAAAATAAAGAATAACCTGGTGAGTGGAAAGTGACTTCATGTGATTTACAAAATGATGGCCAAGGGGCAAAGGCAACTTGTGTGTGTGTGTATGTGTGTGTGTATGTATGTGTGATATATATATATATGTGTGTGTGTGTGTGTGTGTGTGTGTTTATACATTGCTTGTGCATGTGTTTATACATTGCTTGTGCTTGTGTTTGTAGAGGCCAGAGGTTGGTGTTGGGTGTATTTATTGTTTTTTTTTTAATTTTTATTTGTTTCTAGAGAGGTTTATATTAGTGTTCTATGACCACTGAAATTCTTATAAAAACAAAGCATTTTTCAGGTGGTGGTGGTACACACCCTCAATTCCAGCACTCAGGAAGTAGAGGCAGGTTGATCTCTGAGTTAAAGGCCAGCCTGGTATACAAAGTGAGTTCTAGGACAACCAGGTCTACATAGAGAAACAGAACAACAATAAAACAATCAAAAAATAAAGCATTTAGATGGAACTTGTTTTCAATTTCAGAGGCTTGATCCATTACCATCATGGAGGGAAGCATGGTAGCAGGCAGGCAGATATGATGTTGGACAAGTAGCTGAGAGTTCTATAAAGATTTATCAGAAGGAAGCAGGAAGAGAGAGGCACTGGGCCTGGCTTGGGCTTTGAACCCCCAGTTACACATTTTTTTCCAACAAGGCCATACCTCTCAAGCATTCAAATTTATGAGCCTATGGGAGACATTCTCTAAAACCACCACACAGGGTTTCCCTACAAATCTCTGGCTGTCATGGAACTCATTGTTTAGACCAGACAATTCTCAAATTACCCTGCGTCTACCCAACACACACAACCATGCTAGGCTATTTTATTTTTTGAGTCATGATCTCTTCCTGAACCTGTCTCCACAGGAATGTCCATGCCTAGCTTTATGTGGGTTTTGATGATGCTAACTTGGGTCCTGAGCCATCTTCTCAGCTCCATTAAAGCCTTTTTCAATTTTTTTCTAAGTCAGGGATTCTTTTGTAGCCCTGGTTGTCCTGGAACTTGCTCTGTAGACCAAGCTGTCTTCAAACTCACAGAGATCTGCCTGCCTTACATTACCACTACCTGGCCTTTAAGGCCATTTTTTAAGTTATATTTGACATCTCAGCCAAGTTCTCTTAGAAAGTGAACAGATTATGCAATTTAATGTATGAGTTTCCTGATAATAATCAATAAAATAACAAAGTGTGCAGACCTTTTGCACCAATACTTGAGAGACAGAGGTAGATGGTTCTCTTGTGAGTTTGACAACAACCTAGTCTGTATAACAAGTTCAGGCCAGCCAGGGCTATTGTAGTCTCAAAAACAAAGTAAGTTATGTTTATTTTTATAATGACTTTGAGACTTTTTCATAATTGCAAACACCAGATAACACATGTATATATTGAAATATCAGTAAATGGCCAGGTGGTACACACCTTTAATCCCAGTACACAAGGGACAAAGGCAGACAGGTCTCTGTGAGTTTGAGGCCAGCCTGGTCTATAAGAGTGAGTTCCAGGACAGCCAGGACTGTTACACAGAGAAACTCTGTCTCCAAAAACAAAACAAAACAAAAACAGTAAACGTGTTTTCTTTTTAAAGCATTGAGTTTTTAATTTATTTTATTTCTTTATTCTTCTTCTCTATCCCTGCTGTGGGGATTCTGCCAATTTTAAATGTATCTATGTTTTACATTATAGAACTGGGGGAATAACCACAGGATGAGTTCAGGAACCCACCTAGGCCCATTGTGAGTTGAATTGAACTTCAGCCCAAACAACCTTGTTTATCTGATCTCCATGAACCCTTACCTTAACTGAAGGTTCACAATATTTTTTGGGGTCTCCTGAAACTAATACCTAACAGGCTTTAGTATGGAGACTGCTCTTTCATTTTTCCAGCCACCCAGACCTGAATAATCACACAGAACTATATTAATTCCTGCACTGTTTGGCCAATGTCTTATGTGTATTCCTAGCTAGCTCTTACAAATTAACCCGCTTCTGTTAGTCTACACAGCCTTGTCTCATTTTCTACATGTCTTGTTTCCTTGGCAGCTGACTGGCAGCTGCTTGACTTCGCCTATTCTCTCTGTGTATCTCTGTTTGGATTTCATGCCTGGCTTTACTCTGCTAAGCCACTGGCCAAAACAGCTTTTTCATCAACCAATAAAAGCAAAACATACAGAAGGATATCTCACATCATCTCCCATTTTCTGACTAATTAAAAAGGGTTTTTTGTTTGTTTGTTTGTTTTGTTTTGTTTTACGACAGGTTTCTCAGTAGCTTTGGAGCCAGTCCTGGAACTCACGCTGTAGACCAGTCTGGCCTCAAACTCACAGAGATCTGCCTGCCTCTGTCTCCCAAGTGCAGGGATTAAAGGCATGTGTCACCACTGCCTGGCAAGGAAGGTTTTAACTTTAACATAGTAAAATTACATATGCAAAACAGTTATCAAGCATGAATTATAGTTATAATATTCAGTCCATTTACATTAGGCATATTAAGGAAAATTATCATCTGTCTTTGTGAGTTTAAAGTTTTATATCTAATTTATCTTTTATTATATCTAAGGAAAACTATAATTATAACTATCTAGCCTTCAACTCCATCAAAGACCTCAGAAGGATATAAGGTTATCTAAGTAAACAGGAAGTGCATTGTAAGCAACTAGAAGTTAAAGAAATGACAGAGACATCTCACTGCCTGAACAGTTCTTTTGTAGTGTTGGGGCATCCATCTTCAGCCTACAGGCCCATAATACCTTTTCACTGAAGCAGGAAATTTTATGATCTGTTCTGCCTTCACTGGCAAAGTTTGCCAGTTGATTTCTTCTGTGTCCTGCAGAATGTCTAGCATTTTCTTCTGTGAAGCGGGAATCATGAAGGATCATCCCATCATTTGGAAAGTCCAGCAGTCATTTTTCTGTGGATCCTGTATGTCCAGTTCATACAGCATATCATCAATAATTCTAGCCAAGAATAGTTTCTTGCCTAAATGGCTAGCCTGTCACATTGAAGGCAAATTCCATAATGAGTTTTTTCAATGCCCATCAATCTCTCTGAAGTAATTGGTGCTTTCAGAAGCAGACATATCTCACTGTTGGGAAAAGTTTAAGTTCCTAAAACATTATTAAATGTAATATTTATTTGAAAGGTTTGAAGAATACCTATCCATCTGAAATATATTTCTGTATATCTAGAAAACCTAACGTGACTACAAGTTTGACTGTTACAGATAATTATCTATTAATCCATAATTTTAAATTATACATTGCACTTTAAAATGAGCTGTATAAACATAATACCTTAAACAAGAATAGAAATATACATATAACAAAATTGACCTTAAATTTGTATGAATAAATCAAAGTCCATACCATTATAGTATTCATTTCTATATCATTGCCCCCCCCTTTTTAAAGAAAGACCTTGACTGTGACTATTAAGTATTTATAATCAACCCCCTTTATATGAAAACATTAATAAGCAATATTTGGGAATTTGGGCGTAGTTTTTTAGACTACTTCCTGTTGATTGGGTGTTCTGTTAATCAGGTGTTTCATGGGGGTAACCTGTGTGGTCCATCTTAGCAAGCAGTCCTGAAGCTATCGTGAATGTTAGATCACCTGGGCCATCCCTTCAGGGAGTCTTGTTTGATCAAACTATATTAACCAGTAAGGAATCCACACTTTTCTGTCCTCTGTGGAAACAAATGCAGAACCTCTTCGAAAGTCACATATCCTTAGACTTAAATTTTGAAGTCAAGATACCTTTAAAATATATATGTTTGTTTAGCTTAACAGCCCGTACAGCCCTATAGTTAGCTCATTCACAGTCAAAAAAAATTAAAAGAAAATACAATAATATATATATAATCCAGACTATTTGTGTATTTTCCATCTTTACGTTGTCTGTCCTGGTTCTCACTCTGTAGACTAGTCTGTCCTTGAACTCACAGAGATCCTCCTTCTGCCACCCAAGTGCTGGGATAAAGACATGTGCCACCATGTCTGGCTACTCTATTTCTTTTTTTTAAAGGACCTTCTCTATCTTTTTTCTTTTTTCTCCCAAGCCTATGTATATTTTTAAACACACTGTAAACTGTTTAGAGTTTTTTTTTTTACTTCTGTCTGAATCTGTCTTTTCTGTATATCTGTATCTTTTTCTGAACACATAAATTTTTAATCTGCTAAGCAGCTTGGCTCAGATTAAAGCTGCAGCTTTGGTGGCTGGCTCTACCACATTCCTTAGTTTTCTGAGAGTCTAGCTTCATGGTGGAGGTACTGGTGAAAGTCATGTTTATTGCCACAACTCTGGAGTTTTAAGGTCCAAGACACCACAAGAAGCCTGCTGCCCTGCTGCTCATAAATATCATTTAAGTGTTTGGTGGCAGAGCTCACCTGAGACAATGCTGCTACCAAGAAGCTGTGCTTGACACTTTTCTCTCTAGAATCCTTTTTTAATGGCCTTATGAGGAAAAATTTTCCAAATGTTTGGGTGCCATTTGTAAACAGAGACTGCACTTTCATTTCCTGACTACATAGATCCAAATGATCACACAGAAATTATATTAATTACAGCACTTTGTTTGTTTGGCCAGTGACAGGCATATTTCTAGCTAGCTCTTACATCTAAAATTAACTCCTTTTTATTAGTGTATGTATTACCATGTAGCTGTGGTTTTACCTCATTTTCTACATGTCTTGTTTCCTCTGAGCCTGGCTGACTGGCATCTGCTTGACTCCACCTACTCTCTCTATGTATCTCTCTCTATTCAGATTTCCCACCTAACTTTACTCTGTTAAGTCAATGGCCAAAACAGCTTTATTCATCAACCAATAAAAGCAACACATATACGGAAGGACATGCCACATCAATAGACTTTAGAAAGTCTGATTGTTTCCTTTTCCCCAATGCACACACAGTACCCTGTAAAATGATGTAAGTCCCTCAGGGCAAGTGTAATGGGGGTGCTGGTATGGGAATTACCAAACTAGTTCCCTGGTGTAGACAAGCAACTGAATGTCTAGGAAAGAAGAAAGACCAAGCTGGAGAGAGAGGATGGGAGGGGCCTAAGGCTAGGAAGTATGCTAAAGTAACATTGGTTTGAGTAGTTTATAGGGTTCCTTTTCCCATTGTCTTTGTTTAGATGCCCATCCCCATGCATTCCCACCTTGCTCAGAGTGTTCTCTGAGAGCAAGAAGCTGCTATCTCAGGGAGCCCACTTTCACTTTGCTTTTGTCCTTCTTACTGTTGCAGTACAAGATTTACACTATCCCAGAATGGAGTAATAAAGGTTTATTTATTAGGAAGTAGATTCACAGAAAGAGTAATGACCCCCAATCCTCTCTGCGTGCTCTGGGATTTGAACTGAATCCAGCAGCCAAGGGGGCCCTTGTATGCTTTTATGTCTGCATTTATAGTATATGAGACCATGCACAAAGTGGGCCAGTATCTTAAAGGCTATTGGCTGAAGGAGTTCCTACAGCACCTCCCCCTTTTTGTCTAAATAAGAGAGTTCTAAGCCTAATACAAAGCTATGTACAGTAAAAACTAGTATCAAGTATAAAAATTAGAATTAGAACCAGCATGAAATACAACAAGCAAGAAACATGCTAAATGTTTCAAGACTTATCTATCCTAAGGAGTCTTAAGTTTTATATTAGAAATGGCTTGGCTATGTCATGAGAGGAAAGTAACAACTATCTAGTTTTCAACCCCTTCAAAGATCTGAGAAGGAAAATAATATTACTTCAGTAAACAGGAAGTACAATCAAATTACTTCCAAAAGGTGCAAGAAATGAAAGAGACAACCAGCTACCTGGGCAGTCATCCAAAGTCTCATTTGCAACGTTTGGAAAACCAACTTTGGCTAAGGCCTAGAGTAACTGACAGACCATTTTCAGAGGCAGGAAAAATTTAAAATCCATTTTACCCTGTCTTGTCAGTGTTTGGCAGTCTTTTTGCTTGCCCATTCTGGACAACATACATTTTGTCAGTGGTCGAGACAGAGGTTCTTTGCCCAAAGAAGAAAACAAGCTCCAAGTGGAGTGTCTTTGGTTCTCAACATTGTCTCAGGAATAGATTGGTGCTGCCAGGCACAAACGTGTCTCATGTAAACAGAATCTTCAGTTATTTAAATTTCATATTCTACAGTTCTTTGAAGTAGTTGCAGATTATCTATGTGGAATAAAATCCCTATGCATCTAAAGAATCTGATTAGTGGGTTGGAGAGATGGCTCAGAGGTTAAAAGCACTGGCTTCTCTTCCAGAGGTCCTGAGTTCAATTCCCAGCACCCACATGGTGGCTCACAATCATCTACAACGGGATCTGATGCCTTCTTCTGGCATGCAGATGTACATGCAGAGAGCACTCATACATAAAATTAAATAAAGTTTTTTTTTTAAAGAATCTGATTAGTCTATAATGAAGAAGGACACTTTCAAAGAAATCCACACTAGCTCAGAATTGCGAATAATAGAGGGTTATTTACTTAGGGGTAGACTCACAAGTCACAATCCTCTGCTGGAACAGAGAACAGCAACCAAATCCCACAACTGGAAAAAGAGAGGCCGTATGCATGCTTTACACCAGCAGTAAGAACTAATATCAAGTATAAGAGGCCATGCCCAAGTGGGCGGATAACTTAATGGCTACTGGCGGTAGGAATTCTTACAGCACCTCCCCCTTTTGTTTAAATAAGAGAGTTCTAAGCCTAATACCAAATTATATACAACAAGAACAAATATATCAAGCAAGAAATGTGATAAATGTTTCAATAATTATCCTATCCTAATGAGTTAAGTCTTCTATAATAAATAACTTGGCCAAGTCATGAGAGGAAAGTAACAACAACTATCTAGTCTTTAACCCCATCGAAGATCCAAGAAGGGAAATAATATTACTTTAGTAAATAGGAAGTGCAATCAAGCAACTTTCAAAAATGTACAACAAATGACAGAGACACCTAAAGTCTCATTTGCAATATTGAAGCAACCAACTTTGGCTAAGGCCTAGCATAACCGACAAACCATTTTCAGAGGCAGGAAATTTTTCAAAACCATTTTACCCTGTCTTGGCAAGATTTGACAGTTTTTCCTTGTGTCCTGCTTGCCCTGTCTGGACCATTGTGCATTTTGTCAGTGGTTGAGGCATGGGCAGTTCCTTGCCCAAAGGCCAGTTTTGCCAAGAAGAAAACAAGCTCCAAGTGGAGTGCTTTTGGTGCTCAACATTCTCTCAGGAATATATACAATTCTGTATCATTTGGTATAAGTTCAGTGGATTCAATATGCAAGAAAACTGTCTATTGTAAATCAGTAACTTTTTTTAGGCATAAAGATTTATTAAAGGAGAGGGAGAGGGAGAGGGAGGGAGGGAGGGAGAGAGAGAGAGAGAGAGAGAGAGAGAGAGAGAGAGAGAGAGAGAGAGAGAGAGAAGGGGGAGAGATAGAGGCGTGTGTGCACACACAAAGGGGACAGTGAGAAGAGGGAATCAGTAACTTTTTGAGAGGTTCTTTAAAACCCCTTAGTACCATAAGAATAGCATATAATTCTGCCTTCTTGACAAAATTATAAGGGCTTTTTTCCACCTTACTTAAATCTTCTGATTTGTAACATGACTTCTCTGATTTATTTGCATCAGTATACAATGTACGGGCTCCAGTTATTGGAGAATCATGTACAATTCGGAGAAGAATCCAAGTTCTCTTTATAAGGTTAAGTCTTTTGCTTTTGGGATAATTGCTATTAATTTCTCCCCCAAATTAGCACAAGCTCCTTAACATGGTTCTTCCCGTAACTTTTTAATTTCATAACTAGTGAACTATAGTCTCTGCTCAGTCTATACCTGCTAGTAGACAAAGTCTCAATTTACCTTTTATAATTAATTCAGAGACCTTTTCCCACATGTTTTTAATTTTTTACTTTATTTATGTGCTAAAAAGATTCATTGTAAGATAATATTGTCTCTCTGTATTAAAATTACTATAGAAGAAATTCTGAAAGGCAATATGACTGACTATACAAATATGATTTGGGTTCACCCTATCCACGTATGCCTCCTGTAATTTCTCCTCAACAATTGTCAATTCCTCTGTTAATTCTCTGGGACCATTCAAGTCTTTATCACCATCTAAGGTTTTGTTTAAAGGAATTATTAGATCAAATGTTATCCCCACAGCCATTCGTAGACTGGAAATGTCTCCTAACGAAATCTTTGAAAGTCATTAAGAGTTCACAAATGGTTTCTCCTAATTTGTGCCATTTGTGTTCTAATTTTCCATAAACCTATTTTATAACTTAGGTAATTGATAGAATCTCCTCTCTGTATTTTTTCAGGAACAATTTGTAATCCCCATTTTGGCAAAACTTTCTTTACTTCTTCAAACATTCTTTCTAAATTATGTGTTTGAATCAGATAGCAAAATTCCATCCATGTAATGGTAAATTATAGACTTAGGAAATTTCTTATGTATTATTTCCAAGGGCTGATTTACAAAGTATTGGCACAGAGTGGGGCTTTTGAGCATTCCTTGTGGGAGGACGGTTCATTGATAGCTCCTAGTAGGGTGAGAATTATTATAAGTAGGCACTGTGAAGGCAAATTTTTCTCTATCCTTTTCTTGTAAAGGTATAGTGAGGAAACAATCTTTCAAATCAATAAGTTTAAGAGGCCATCCCTTTGGCAATAGAGAAGGCAGAGGAATTCCAGATGGTAGAGGGCCCATAGATTGAATTACCTTATTGACAGCTCTTAGGTCTGTCACCATTCTCCATTTACCAGATTTCTTTTTAACAACAAATACAGGAAAATTCCAAGGGCTGGTTGATTCTTCAATATGGTGAGCATCTAGTTGCTCTTATATAAGCTGTGCTAAAGCCTGCAGCTTTTCTTCAGGTAGTGGCCATTGCTTAACCTATATTGGTTTCTCAGTTAACCATTTTAAAGGTAGGGCTGTTGGTACTTCTAAAGGTTTGTTGCTTTGTGTTCTTGTACAGCCTGAATGGCTGGTGACCTTTGTGTTTTAGTACCTTATAATATCCTTCCCAGAATTATGAGTTCCTGGGACTGCTGGAATGTTAATCTGGGTATTCCATTGCTTCAACAGGTCACGACCCCATGAATTTATTGCAATATTAGCCACATATAGCCTCAGCTTCCCTCTCTGATCTTCTGGCCCTGTGCAGTCAATCCATCTCGTGCTTTGTTTAACTTTAGATATGATTCCAATACCTAGTAATTGAATATATACCTCTTGTAGAGGCCAATTTTGACGCCAAGTTTCCCTATGCTTGTTTTCCTGGTTCTTGAATCCTGTCCTCAGCATTTAAGGCTGCTTTGTGGCATAGGGACAAGATTTGTTCATCATAAAGAACTTGAACCTGTGGGTCAGTGTAAGTGCCCTCACCAAGAATTTGATCTTGTGAAGTCTCAAGTCCTTTTGCTTTTCCCTGTTGTTCTAAAATTTTAGCTTCTTCCTTGAAATAATATTTAAACATCAACTGGGGCCCATCATTCAGGACTGCTGAAACTAACTGAAGCCATTCATGTGTTGTCACCTTAATACTGGAAGCCTATGACTTTATCATGTCCCTAATAAATGCAGAATGTAAGTCATAAGTTATGACTGCTTGCTTAATTTCTATTAGATCATTTATCCCTGTAGGTTTCCATCTACCTTCTTTGAATCCTTTTAGGCCTTTAGAACTTAGTGCTTTGTCAGAGTAGAATACAGGGTAGGAAGCTAAAACCTTGAGTAAGTTATCTCTGAAAGCTACTGGCAATGTTGAATCCTGTCCTTGTGCCTTCTTTCCCTGTTCATCAGCTCCAATACTTTCCTCAGTCATTTTAAATCTTTTTACTATTGTCTTTTGTAAAGCCTGAATCTCCTGGCCTGTATATATTTCTACTGATTTTGTTGAGGCACCTAGCCCCTGGTCCTCATTCTGCACATGTGATTCCAAGGCCTGAAGTTTCTCATTGAAAGATAACACCTCATCCTTGGACATTATTTGGATAGCATGCAGATTGCCATCCTGGAGAGATACTCTTATCTGCTAACCTGGCATAACTTTTTTTTTTTTTTTTTTTGGTTTTTCGAGACAGGGTTTCCCTGTAGTTTCTAGAGCCTGTCCTGGAACTAGCTCTTGTAGACCAGGCTGGCCTCGAACTCAGAGATCCTCCTGCCTCTGCCTCCCGAGTGCTGGCATAACTTTTTAACAAATTTTGATGGTCAGGAGCTGGAGAGATGGCTCAGTGGTTAAGAGCATTGCCTGCTCTTCCAAAGGTCCTGAGTTCAATTCCCAGTAACCACATGGTGGCTCACAACCATCTGTAATGAGGTCTGGTGCCCTCTTCTGGCCTGCAGGCATACACACAGACAGAATATTGTATACATAATAAATAAATATTAAAAAAACAAATTTTGATGGTCAAATTCAACAATATAAATTCTTTCAGATAATTTTTCAGTACCCTTATCATGGATTTCTGTCAAATTAATGTTACCCTTTCCAATAGTTTTAATTTTTTCAGGGAACTTTTGATTTTTGATGGTATTAATCCTGTCAACTAGCTGATCATTATTAGTCTGTAAAGACTATCATTTCTAAAAGTGCCACATTCTTTCTTAAAGATATAATATGAAGAAAAAACTGAGTCCCAATATCCAATAAATGGATGTATCACCATAACCATATAAACCTTGCAGAATACAATCCATAGTATTAGCAAAAAAGTTACTATATGTTTTAATGTTAATGCAGTCTGCCATATTGATTGATTAATTACCTGTTATGAGATCCAATAAATTGTTTTAGGTGTTATAATCTTTATTGTCCAGCAGGTGTCATGGTTTCAGAGTCACGACTAGCAGCGATGCAACTGGTTGCAATAGGAACCGTCCTGAGCCGCTTCAGTTTCCCGCCTTGTTCCTGGTTAAATATTGAGTAATATGCTTTGCTTGACAAATTAAAAAAAATTAAGTCAATTCCATACATGGAGCAAGAAGCCCAGAACTCACAGCCTGGGATAATAAGCGTCTCTAGTTCTTTCTTGGTAGGTCATCTTTTGACAAATACTTGAGCCAACAAACCAAACAAGCTTTTGTACATTTTTTTAACTACAAGCTCCATATTGAACCTGGAATTTCCACTTCTATACCCGTATTGATAAACTTGGCCTGATCAATTTAATATTCCATCCACCATTATACCCTTAAAATTTAGTCCCAGATTTCTTGAATAAATTAGTAAATATTATTAAGTTCTTTAGTGATGTAGCTTACCTCTTTTTAGATCACACTTTCTAACTTACCTCTAAGAGCCTGCTTAGCCTTAAGTCTGATTATAGGTCTAAGGCAACAGTTAGTGGACATTGAAGGACATCAGTATTGTCTGATATCTCTTTTAGGGAAGGTCATTGTTGACTATACAATACAGGATTAATTCTCTTAGGCAAAGGTAGAGGGGGCAGTGCTCTGGGGCTAGAGGTGGAGGTGCATCCTCTGCTTCAGGTGGAGAGATGACTTCTTTAGGTGAGATAAATTCTTTAGAATCTTGTGAATTCAAAGTCCTCAGTCTGTTAAGGTTTTCTCATACATCATCCCTGATTACAAGATCTTAACATCGGTTTTACATGACTCATTGGTTTTACCTTTACCAAAGAAAGTAGTGAACCAAAACCAGTATGGATCTATGGAGAGATTACAGAAATTAGTGCCATCTTTAAGGACTTGAAATGGATCTTATTGGGGCCGGAGAGATGGCTCAGTGGTTAAGAGCATTGCCTGCTCTTCCAAAGGTCCTGAGTTCAATTCCCGGCAACCACATGGTGGCTCACAACCATCTGTAAAGAGGTCTGGTGCCCTCTTCTGGCCTGCAGACATGCACACAGAATATTGTATACATAATAAATAAATAAATATTTTAAAAAAAGAAATGGATCTTATCATATCCCTTTTAACTCATGTGACCTGTGCAGAAGATAGATGAATTGTGACAGTTGACTATTCAAAATTTAATCAGTAGTGACTTCAGATTGCAGCTGCTATATTGAATGTGGCATTCTTACTTTCTAGCGGTGGTCGGGGGAATTTGGAAATAACCAAAAATAGTCCTTTTAGAATTAATCAGTTTTAATAAAGGGAGAAAATGGGATAAACTTACAGAGCCAAGATTCTAGGGAAGAGCAGCGAACCAAGAGGAAGAAGAAGGGGCCGGCCTACCCCAAACCCAGTTATTTTAAAGGTAACCTTCGCACACACAAGGGAATGGTCAACCGCCCCAACATCTCCCCTTTTGTCTAAATAAGACAGATTTAAAAACCAAATACAGCTATATACAATGGGAACAGGTCATATAAAATTACAAGAAGCAAACAATATTAGGCGAGGAACATATAACAGAAATTTTACTAAACATTCTACTTTAGGAAGTCTAAATAATGTAGAAGGTAGCTACAATTATCTAATCTTTAACCCCATCAAAGATCTGAGAAGGGAAGTAATATTACTAAAGCAACCAGGAAGCACAAATGAGAAACTTCCAAAATGTGTAACAGATGACAGAGACAACTGACTACCTGGGCAACCACACAAAGTCTCGTTAGCAATGTTGAGACAACCAACTTTGGCTAAGGCCTAACGCAACCTGACATACCATTTTTAAACAGCAAGGAACCTTTAGTAGAACTATCCTATCCTGTCTTGGCAAGATAAGACAATTTTGTTTTATCCACTTATGGATATTTTGTATCTTTGACAGTAGTCGAGGTATGGACTTTTCTTTTCCCAAAGGCCAGTTCTGCCAAGAAGAAGACAAACTCCCAGCCAGCGGTGGTGGCGCACGCCTTTAATCCCAGCACTCGGGAGGCAGAGGCAGGCAGATCTCTGTGAGTTCGAGACCAGCCTGGTCTACAAGAGCTAGCTCCAGGACAGGCTCCAAAAAAGCTGCAGAGAAACCCTGTCTCGAAAAACCAAAAAAAAAAAAGAAAAAAGAAAAAAAAAAAAAAAGAAGACAAACTCCCAGTGGAGTGCCTTTGGTGCTCAGCGTTCTCTCGGGAGTAGAGCATTGTTGCCAGGAGTGATTGTGTCTCATAAGTACAAAGCTCTAGGTTAGATTAAAGGCCATGTTCTACAGCTCTTTGAAGAGGCCGAAGATTATCTATACTAAATATAATCTCTATGTGTCTAAAAAACCTGATTATCCTGGATATAAATATGGCAAACATATAATTCTCAACCCTTATTTAACTTTATGACTAGTAGAATAGACAACTGTGCAATAAATGAAGACAATGATTTTCAAATGTAAACAGGGTCATTACATAAATAATATCCGAGGTAGAAATGTACATTATAATATGGTAAACAATGCCATTACATAAATAATATCAGAGGTAGAAATGTACATTGCAATATGGTATATATCTCAATATAACAATTGTTTTAAACAGAGGTAGGATCATACTCTCATACAATGTTCAATATATCAATATACAAGAATCAGCACCAATATAGTTTTCAAAAAAAATAACTCACAAAAATCAATTATTTCTTCAGACCAGTTAATCCCTCCTTTTTTTACACACACACACACACACACACACATACACACACACACACACACACATAGTTTATACCCCTGAGTCCATATAATACCTCCCTCCTCCCCTCAACCCTATACCAACCACCAATTAGTTTCCCTAAACCTGAGTGCAAACTCTGTTGGGAGAGGGGGCGCCGTCATCTAAGATTGCTTCCAGCTGACATAGGGGCGACTTTCTTCTCAGGGGGTCCTGTGTAAGCAAATGATGGTAAAATACCCAGGGTAATATTTGATCTGGGAAGAATGTATCTAGCCTCTGAATGTTTTGAGGAGATCCGGCCAGAATGTTGTCAAAAATGTGTACTATTTAAAAGTGTTCTGTGTAATTGGTACCAAAAAACAGGCCTAACTTTAGCGCTATAAAAAACATGATGTCATAATAACCAGTTGGAGTTGATGTTGTGGGGCCCCTTCTTCATCCTGGAAACCGCAAAGATTACTGAAGAAAAAAATTTGTTGTTTGTTACGGGAAAGGTAAGCATTATCTACAGAGACATATACAGACATATATGTGTATATATTCAATGAAAGGTGCATTGAAGACAGACACAGATATGAGGGAAGACACAGAAGGCAAATATATCAGTATCATTATTATCGTTATTATTATTATTATTCTGTCTCATAACATGACCCCTGACCTGAGATAGAAACTCTGAGAAATCTTTTATAAACAAGCTTGGAATTGAAGAGGGACTGGCCAGAGTCTAACTCCAAAAACCAGCTCTAAATATTTATAAACAAATGTACATTGACACACATATAAAAAGGTGTATTTCATACTCACAGAGCTTATCCAGTGTTATTGCTGATCCTTGCTGGGTTGTAACTTGTTTCCATCCGTATTTAGATATCCAGGGTCCCTCAGATCCTTTGAAGGTGAGTGTTTTCCTGTGGAGATAAGAAAAGAACCCTGCCCCCAAATTATATTTCTCTTACCATCAGTATGATCACCATCCTTGTGTATGAATTGTTATTTTTCTTTTCCAAGGGGCTTCTCCTCTTCGAACCAAACCTTTATTAACTTTGATGGTATCCACAATTTTTTCTTCTCCTGTGGAGACAAGAGCAAAACCCCTTCCCCAGCGCAGCACATTTTACCAAAGAAAGTAGTGAACCGAAACCAGTATGGATCGATGGAGAGATTACAGAAATTAGTGCCATCTTTAAGGACTTGAAATGGATCTTATCATATCCCTTTTAACTCATGTGACCTGTGCAGAAGATAGATGAATTGTGACAGTTGACTATTCAAAATTTAATCAGTAGTGACTCCAGATTGCAGCTGCTATATTGAATGTGGCATTCTTACTTGAGCATATTGATATACCTACTGGTACATGGAATACAGTAACTGATCCAAAAATGCCTTTTGGTCAATACCTGTCCATAAGGACTATAAAAGCAATTTGCTTTCAGTTGGTGAGGCCAGCAGTACACATTTATTTTTTTACATCAAGGAATATTAATTATCCAGTCCTGTGTCATGACTTATTTTTAAGGGATCTTGATCATCTGTATTTTCCATAAAATGTCATGGCATTCTACTGTGATGGCATTATGCTTATTGGATAAAATGAACAGGAAGTAGTAATATAGAAGAAACTCAGTAGAATTGATATTATAAAGGATCTGTAAATAGATTGGCTTAGGAGACATTGAATCACACAAAATAGAATTTAGTTAGGTGGAGTGCTTTCCCCAATACCGCCAAGATAAATAGTATGCTAATCAGGCCTGTTAGAGATGACCAAATTTACAATTCTATAATGTAAAATGCTCGTTCACTAAGATTGACCAGCCATTAGACTCACCCCTAAAGAACATGCCTCTGATATATTCAAGCGGATGCTGCTGGACCTCAACCAATGTTAATTCCTGGCCTGCCACAAAGCCCACAGTTCTCTTCTTGAGAAAAGCATAATTCTGTTAGTTGGTAATATGACCAGGTGTATCTAAGTCAATAAAATTTTATTTTTGAAGCCCAATTATTTGGGCATTAATTCCAATTGTCCTGGTGACTTAGTGAAGAACTTTTCCTTCATATCTGAGTATATGGAGCGATTCCTCACTGGGAAGGCATATTATTTGAATTGAAATAGCAGCCATTTTTTTTACTTTCTGGTAATGCACATCAGAAGTGGTGGTTTGAATAAGAGTGATCCCCATAGGCTTATAGATTTAAATGGTTCTATACCAGACAGTGGCACTATTAGGAGGGGTGGCCTTGTTGGTGGAAGTGGTGGACTTTGTGAGTTCAAAGTACTGCTCAAGCCAGGCCCAGTGTCTCTCCCTGCTGCCCGTCTATCTATGAGTAGAATTCTTGGCTCTTTCTCCATCACTTTGTCTTCCTGCATGCTGCCATGCTTCCTGCCATGATAATAATGGACTAAACCACTGAATCCTTAAGCCAGCCCCTATTAGATATTTTCCTTTATTTTAATTGCCTGGTCTCTTCCCAACAATGAAACACTGACTAGGACAGAAGTCGGCATCAGGGACTAGAGTATTGCTATGGCAGGCCCGATCATATTTCTGGGTGGAATGTGGACTTGGGGATTTTGGATTAGGAAAGAAGCTGAATACTTTTAAGTGTGGCTTAATGGGTCATACTAATAGGAGCAGAGAAGACTCTGGCACTGACAGCAATATAGATTTTGATAATCAGATGAGAGGTTTCAAAGGAGGTTCCAAGGGCCTGAGGAAACAAGCTCCATGGGGGAGCAAAAGCCAGGAGCAAATCCAGTCCCAGGAGCCAACCCAGTCCTGGGACACTCAGGATTGAGCCAGTGACCAGATCCAGAGTCACCAATCTTCACCACAACAGGTCCAACCTTTTCAAGCCAGGGACTTCTGCAAGAGGGGATCCAGACCAGGATTTACAGAAACAGGGCAGAGCTGGCAACCTAGGCCAAAGTAGGCTTGAGCAAGTGCACTGCAAGTGAGCAGAGCAAGGAACAGGAGTGCTGAGTTATCTCCAGGAACACTGAGTAACCAATGGAGTAACTAGAACTGTGACACTGACTGTACCATGAGAAACAATGATCTGAGCTTTGGATTCACTGGCACCTAGAAGATTATTTAACAGAATCTCTGACAGTCCCAACCACACTTATTAGAGGAAAAGATGAATAGAACAGGTACGATCACATGCTACACCACAAAGAGCAACACAATACCAGTAAAATCTAAAGACCCTACAAAAATAAGACCTGAACAACCAAATATGGATGAACCAGAAGAAAATGATCTAAAAAATAACCTCAAGAAAATGTTTGAAATTCTTAAAGATGAAATGAGAAATTATCTTAAAAGAAATGGAGGAAAAAACAAAAAATTGGAAGATATCAGCAAATCACTTAAAGGAAACAAAAAACTCAAACATATAAAAGAAACTATTCAGGACTTGAAAATTGAGATAGAGAAAATAAAGAAAACATAAGCTGAAGGAATTATAGAAACAGAAATCATGAGAAAAAGATCAGGAACCACAAATGCAAGCATGAACAGCAGAATACAAGAGGTGGAAGAGAGAATCTCAAGTGCTGAAGATGCAATAGAGGAAACAGACTCAACAGTTAAAGAAAACATTTAAATCTAACAAAAGATTAACCCAAAATATCAAGGAAATATGAGACACCATTAAAAGGCCAACTCTTAGAATAATAGGTATAGAAGAAGTTCAACTCAAAGGCACAGAAAATTTATTTAACAAAATCATAGAAAAAAACTATCCCTACCTAAAGAAAGATATGCCTATGAAGATACAAGAAGCAACACCAAATAGGCTGTATCAAAAGTCCTCTTGCCACATAATAATCAAAACAATAAACATACAGAGTAAATAAAAAATATTAAGAGCTTCAAAGGAAAAAGGCCAAGTAACATATAAAGGTAGACCTATTAGAATCACACCTGACTTCTCAGTGGAGACGATGAAAGCCAGAAGGTCATGGTCAAGCATTATGCAGACATTAAGAGACCACAGATGCCAGGCCAGACTATTATCCCCAGCAAAACTGTCAATCACCATAGAAGGACAAAACAAAATATTCCATGAGAAATCTAGATTTCACCTAGGCACTAACCCAGCCCTACACAAAATACTAGAAGGAAAACCCCAACCCAAGGAAGATGGCTACACCAACAATACCACAGACAATTGATGATCTCATAACAGCAAATCCCAAAGAAGAAAAAAAATGCACAAATTAACATCACCAACGATGAAAACTAAATTAATGGGAGATAGCAACCACTGGTCATTAATAAATCTTAATGTAAATGGACTCAACTCACCTATAAAAAGGCACAGGTTAGCAGATTGGATATGAAAACAGAATCCATTCCTCTTCTGCATACAAGAAACACATCTTAACCTCAAAGACAGACATCGTCACAGAGTAAAAGGTTGGGAAAAAATATACCAATGAAATGGACCTAAGAAATAAGTGGGTGTAGCTATCCTAATATCTAACAAAATAGACTTCAAGCTAAAATCAGTCAAAAGAGACAAAGCAGGACATTTCATATTAGTCACAGGAAAAATCCATCAAGAGGAAATGTCAATACTGAACATCTGTGCCCCAAATACAAGGGCACCCTCATATGTGAAAGAAACACTTCTAAAGATTAAATCATAATTAAACCGCACACACTAATAGTGGGAGACTTCACACTCCCCTCTCACCTCTGGACATGTCAATCAGACAAAAAATGAAAACTATCAGATGTTATGACTCAAACGGACTTAATAGACAACTATAGAATATTCCATCCAAACAGAAAAGAATATACTTTCTTCTCAGCACCTCATGGAACCTTCTCAAAAATTGACCACATACTCGGTAACAAAACAAGCCTCAACAAATACAAAATAAATAGGAATAACCTTATCACCATGGTATAAAACTAGAAATCAAGAGCAATACTAATTCCAGAAAACCCACAAACACATGGAAATTAATCAGTGCTCACCTGAATCATCAATAGGTCAAGGAAGAAATAAAGGGAGAAATTAAAGACTTCCAAAATTCAATGAAAATGACCACACAACATACCCAAATTTATGGGACACAATGAAAGCAGTGTTAAGAGGAAAGTTCATAGCACTAAATGCCTACATAAAAAAGCTGGGAAAATCCCACACTAGTGAATGAACATCACTTTAGAATAAGAAGAAGCAAACTCATCTAAGAGAACTTGACAGCAGGAAATAATAAAAATTGAGAGCTGAAATCAACAAAATAGAAATGAAAAAATACAAAGAATCAATAAGACAAAGAGTTGGTTCTTCTAGAAAATCAACAAAATAGACAAACCTTTATCCAAACTAACCAACAGGCAGAGAGAATATCCAAATTAACAAAATCAGAAATGAAAAGGGAGACATAACAGACAAGGAGAAAATACAGATGATCACCAGGTCGTATTTTGAAAACCTGTACTCCTCACAATTGGGAAACTTAAAGGAAATGGACAACTTTCTGAATAAATATCATTTACCAAAATTAAATCAAGACCAGATAAGCAAATTAAACAGACCTATAACTGCTGAAGAAATAGAAATAGTCATCAAAAGTCTCCCAACCAAAAAAAGCCCTGAACCAGATGGTTTTAGTTCAGAATTCTACAAGACTTTCAAAGAAGAATTAATATCAATACTCCTCAAATTATTCCACACTATAGAAACAGATGGAACATTGCCAAACTTTTATGAGGCTTCAATTTCCCTGATACCCAAACCACAGAAAGACAATAATAAGAAAGAGAATTACAGACCAATCTCACTCATGAGCATTGATGCAAAAATACTAAATAAAATACCAGTAAATTTGATCCAAGAACGCATCAGAACCATCATCCACTATGATCAAGTCAGCTTCATCCCATGGATGCAGGGATGTTTCAACATATTAAAATCTGTCAATGTAATCCACTATATAAACAAGCTGAAAAATAAAAACCACATGATCATCTCATTAGATGCTGAAAAAGAATTTGAAAAAATACAATATTCTTTCATGATAAAGGTCTTGGAAAGAGCAGGGATACAAGGGACATAGCTAAACATAATTAAGGCAATATACAGCAAGCCAACAGTCAGTATCAAACTAAATGAAGAGAAACTCCCAGCAATACTACTGAAATCAGGGACAAGACAAGGTTGTCCATTCTCTCCATATCTATTCAGTATAGTTCTTGAGGTTTTATCTAGAACAGTAAGACATCAAAGGGAGATGAAGGGGATACAAATTGGAAAAGAAGAAATCAAATTCTCAATGTTTGCTGAGGATATGAAAGTTTACATAAGTGATCCCAAAAATTCTACCAAGGAACTTCTACAACTCATAAACACTTTCAGCAATGTAGCAAGATACAAGATTAACCAAAAAAAAATCAGAAGCTTCCTGTACACAGATGATAAAAGGGCTGGGGAAGAAATCAGAGAATCAACACCCTTGACAATAACCACAAGTAGCATAAAATATCTCAGAGTATCTCTAACCAAACAAGTTGAAGACTCGTAGGAGAAGAACATTAAATCTCTGAAAAAAGAAACTGAAGAAGACACTAGAAAGTGGAAAGATATCCCATGCTCTTGGGTAGACAGAATGAACATAGTAAAAATGGCAATCTTAACAAAAGCAATCTACAGATTCAACGCAGTGCCCATCAGAATCCCAGCAAAATTCTTCACAGACCTCGAAAGCATGGTACTCAACTTCATATGGAAAAGCAAAAAACCCAGTATAGCTAAAACAATACTGTACAATACAAGAATTTCTGGAGTCATCACAATCCCAGACTTCAAACTACTACAGAGCTACAAAGCTGAAAATAACCTGGTATTGTCATAAGAACAGACAGGTGGACCAATGGAACTGAATAGAAGACCCAGATATTAGTTTACAAACCTTTGAACACCTGATTTTTGACAAAGAAGCAAAAAATATTAAATGGAAAAAAAAGAAAGCATATTTAACAAATGGTGCTGGCGTAACTGGATATCAACATGTAGAAGAATGAAAATAGACCCATATGTATCACTGTGCACAAAACTCAAGTCCAAATGGATCAAAGACCTCAACATAAAGCCAGCCACTCTGAACCTTATAAAAGAGAAAGTGGGAAGTACTTTGAACTTATTGGCACAGGAGACCTTACTTCAAACTCTACTACAGAGCTACTGTACTGAAAACAACTTGATATTGGCATAAGGACAGGACAACCAATGGAACTGAATAAAACACCTGTATATCAATCCACACATCTTCAAACACCCGATTTTTGACAAGGAAGCAAAAAAAAAAAAATCAAATGGAAAAAAGAAAGCATATTTAACAAGTGGTGCTGGCATTACTGGATATCAACATGTAGAAGAATCAAATTAGAACCATATCTATCACCATGCACAAAACTCAAGTCCAGATGAATTAAAGACCTCAACAAAAAGCCAGCCACACTGAACCTTATAGAAGAGAATGCATTCGCACAGGGAACCACTTCCTAAATATAACCCCAGCAGCACAGACACTGAGAGAAACAATAAATGGGACATCCTGAAACTGAAAAGCTTCTGTAAAGCAAAGGATGCGGTCAACAAGACAAAACAAAAGCCTACAGAATGGGAAAAGATCTTCACTAACCCCATATCAGACAGAGGTCTGATCTCCAGAATATACAAAGAACTTGAGAAATTGGACACCAAAAGAACACATAATCCAATAAATGGAGTACAGACCTAAATAGAGAACTTTCAACAGAGGAATCTAAAATGGCTGAAAGACACTTAGGAAATGTTCAACATCCTTAGTCATAAGAGAAATGCAAATCAAAACAACTCAGATTCCATCTTACACCTATAAAAATGGCCAAGATCAAAAACAGTGATGACAACTTATGCTGGAGAGGTTGTGGGTAAAAGGGAACACTTCTGCATTGCTGGTGGGAATGCAAGCTGGCACAACCCCTTTGGATGTCAGTGTGGCGATTTCTCAGAAAATTAGGAAACAACCTTCCTCAAGACCCAGTAATATCTCTTTTGGGTATATACCCAAAGGATTCTCAATCATGCCTCAACTATGTTCATAGCAGCTTTGTTTGTCATAATCAGAACTTGGAAACAACCTAAATGCCCCTCGATTGAAGTTAGGATAAGGAAAATGTGGTACATTTACACAGTGGAGTACTACACAGCAGAAAAAAATAACATTTTTAATTTTCCAGGAAAATGGATGAAGCTAGAAAACATTATTTTTAGTGAGGTACCCCAGACCCTGAAAGTCAATTATCACATGTACTCACTCATAGGTGTCTTTCAAACATAAAGCAAAGAAAGCCAGGCTACAAACCACAATCCCAGAGAACTTAGACAACAATAAGAACTCTGAGAGACTTACATAGATGTAATCTACATGGGAAGTAGAAAGTAGAAAAAGATAAGATCTTCTGAGTAAATTGGAACCATGGGGACATTTGGGGGAGGGTTGAAGTGGGGAGAGAGGCAGGGAAGGGAGCAGAGAAAAATGTAGAGCTCAATAAATGTCAATAAAAAAAATTCCAGCACAAAAAAGAGGTTTCCAAGGAGAAGACTTTTGGTAAAGAAAGTGGCTGTTTTCTGCCCTTGTTGAAAAAAGTCTGCCTAGGGCTAAATTGAAGAGTTTTGAGGTTTCAAAATAGACTACTATTTACTCTGTCATGTGGTTATTATTGGCCAATCTTATGCAGATATATAATGAAAAGAAACAAGCTAAGCAGGAAAAATACAAAATGTAGAGTTTGAGAAGAAAAGGTGCAGAAGGAATTGTAATGTAATGTAGAAAAATGCTGTTCTCAAGGAGATACACAGATCAAAGAAAAGCCAGTGGAGTGATGACCTCAGGGTGAGATTCCACCCAGCCATGCTTTCAACTTGTGACAAGTAATTAAAGAAAAGCCTAAGCAGTGAAGGAAACCATTGAAAACAGAAAGCTGATACAGATGTATTTGAACAAGGGGACCATGTTGGACAGCTTCAGTCCATTATCAAATGATAACAGTATTATGTGATAGCAGGCCTAAGCCAGTCCTGAGGGCTTAAGTAAGTTATATGAAGATTTGCAAATGCCTATGGTTTCTGTTCCAGTTGCAATGCCTTCTACATCTAAGCATACAACTATGGCCTCATGGAGTATATTGTATGATTGGTTGATTAAGGAAGAGAAGACTATTAGTGTTTCCTTTACTTCTGGTTCTGTACTGTCTGTCACTTTTTGATTCCTGTGACAAAACACAATAAAACAACATATAAAAAACACATTTAATTTGGGATGCATGGTTCCAGGGGGTAATAGAATTCATGACCACCATGTTGGGATGCATGGCAGCAGGAAGGTGGGCATGGGGCAGTGGATCAGCAGCTGAGAGCTTACACCTGATCTTACATAAGCATGAGGAAGAGAAAGAGCTTACTGGGAATGGTATGAGTTATTGAAACCTCAAGGCCCACCCCCTGTGACCAATGTCATCCAACAGAGGCATACCTTGTAATCATTCCCAAACAGTTCCATCAACTGGGGACCAAGCATTCAAATATATGAGTCTGTGGGAGCCATTCTCCTTCAAACCACCACGAATACACTGCAAGCATCATCTGGAAGTGGACAGGTGCAGCATTATAGCCTCTTTCCAGGACAGTCATGAATCTTTATAGTGGACAGGACTTTAGGCAGTGCACATAGTTGGACATTCTGCTTAGAAGGAAAAATGGCCAGATGTGTGATGATTTACTGGTTCATATGCTGTAGTCAGTGTTTTGGCTCTAGTCATGGACTTGGAAATAGCATAATTAGAGTTTGGTGAGAAAAACTTTTAACCCCCCCCCCCAAAAAAAAACGATGTTGGTACATATCTTTAATCCCAACATTTGGGAAGTGTAGGAGCTAGCCATGATAAGCTAAATATGAACAGATCATTGAAAGGAAGTTCTTTACTTCCAACCATTATCACCTGCCAATGTAGGACTCAGCCATAGGAAAATTTAAAAGAGGCCTGAGTAGTTTACCCTGAAGCAATACCTGTTTGCAGAAAGAACCACAAGCTGAGATTACCCAACCACCACCCAAGAACAGACCGACTGAAGGAAATACCTAACATTATATCCGCAGTAGATAAGACCATCTGTCAGTACACACTCACCAGGACACCCCTAAACAAATGTCAGCCAATCAGGGATCCTGAACCTCAGAAACCCCTCACCCTCATCCCAATTCTAACTGAGCCTGGGGTTCTCTGTTTATTCCAATATGTTGGACATGCAGAGAGACCAAGTTTGCAAACTTGCATAAAATAAGGGTTCTTTGCTTTTACATACGACTCAGTCTCCTTGTTTGCTTAACATTTGGGTGCTCATTCAGGATCCCCAAAGCCCACTGGGACTAACACCTGTAGAGCCTTCTGCCGGCAGGTAAGTTTTCTGTGTTTTGTTTTATGTCTCATGTCTCATATCTTTTTGTAAGTGGGTCCAGGGACTGTAAGAGCCTGTAAAAAATCTAGGCGGATACGCGAAAAGATCACAGGTGGGGTGCTTGGAGGAGACGTCCCCAAGGCCCTTCTGCAGAGTCTGGTTCCTTCTATGAGACACACGAGTAGTAGTCTCAGTTCTGTATAGAGATATGCAGGCAACAGTCTTAGCTCGATAGAGGGGCAAGTCACACCCACAAACAGCTTGAAGCTGTCATCTTTGGTTTGGTTTGGCACCTTTATCTTGTTCATTGTCCTGTGTGTCTGTGTGTTGTGTTTTTGAAGCTGACGATATGGGACAGACTTAAATCATGACTTCTTTGACTTTGATATCATGATCACTTACAGGACTTTAGAGATAGAGCCATAAGCATAGGGGTATATTTTCCTAAAAGGGATAAAACAAATAACCTCTACCTGCCGCCTTAAACATTTCATGAGAAGGAGTCAGCCTTGGCCCCAAGCACAAGGCTGTAGGGCAGTGTGCTTGTGTGGATGGATGGCTGGACTATGCATCCTTTTTGCAATGTAGCAAGGCTACCTACCACAGTTGTAGTGGGCGGATGTACCCCAATAGGATTTCAAACACTGAGCAGAGAATCTGGGGTTAATTGCTATGACTTGAAAGGTTAACAATTTTTTTCTCTGCATGCTGCATACTACCCTGCCCCCTCCCATGCTGGTGGATGAGTTCCCTCTGCCTGCCCTAGGGTCTGCATGCCTCAACTTCTGGTCAAACCTAAGGTTTGGCTCCATGGGTCAAGGGCTCTGCCTATAGGGCAATGGCCATGTTGTGACACTATAGCAGATTTCCCTCCACCAGAGCTGTTTTGGTCATTCAGATCCAATGTGTTATAAGTATCTGTCATCACTTACAGGGTCTGGTTACAAATTATTATTGGTTAATGTATGAAAAAAAAAGCTTCTGTTGGTCTCAAATGTTTCACGCTGATCTCAAATGTTTCACACTGGTACTGGATTTTATGTGATGTAAATTAAAAAAATTTTGTTATAGTATTTGCATGTTTCTACTCTTGTTTAAAATACTGTAGCCATACAATATATCGTACACCACTGAGGGCAACCACAAGAAAGACTTCGGTAAGAGTTTTTATGTTGCCTGAAAAGTGAGAGAGATTTTGGTATGTTGTCTAAAAAGCAAGAGAGATTTTGGTATGTCATCTGGAAAGCGAGGGAGAAAGCAGGAGACTAAAAGAATAAAAAGAGAAAAATGGACTAAAAAGGTCAGAAGTGGATGTAAACTATGTTTGTTGTGGTTTCTCATATATGCAAATACTGAAAAATGCTTGTTTTGTTTAAAAGTTTGTCTACATAAGTTTTCTTACTAGCTGAGACAGAAATGGTCTGGCTATTTTTGCTGTCTCTGCCACCCATCACTTTTCTGGCCACATTTATGGGTCTGACTTCAGAAATTTATCACTGAGTTCTGGTTACTAAATTTGGTTAGCAGAAATTCAGATCACTTTTTGGTATAGATAATGTTAAAACTTCTATATGCTGTTTTTTTATTAAAAAGGTGGCTCTAGAGTTGGATTATGGCTCTTCCTTTATTAAACCCATGTTTTATTCACTTAAAATCTATGCATGGGTAATTTTAAAGAAACCATAAAGCATAATTCCATTTTAAATTTGGGATTACCATTTTGCTAGAGTTAAAAAAAAAACGGATGCCACATGATTTCACTGCCATCTTGATTAAAGGTGACTATGTGGAGTGGGTCTAACAGATCTCCAAGATAGTTTGGATTGGGATAGATTTTTGCATGATGACTCATGTCCCTTTCTTCTTCTTCTTCTTCTTCTTCTTCTTCTTCTTCTTCTTCTTCTTCTTCTTCTTCTTCTTCTTCTTCTTCTTCTTCTTCTTCTTCTTCTTCTTCTTCTTCTTCTTCTTCTTCTTCTTCTTCTTCCTCCTCCTCCTCCTCCTCTTCCTCCTCCTCTTCCTTTTCCTCCTCCTTCTTCTTTATTTAAAGATTTATTTATTATGTATACAACATTCTGCCTCCATGTATGCCCACATGCCAGAGGAGGGCGCCAGATCTCATTACAGATGGTTGTGAGCCACCATGTGGTTGCTGGGAATTGAACTCAGGACCTCTGGAAGAGCAGCCAGTGCTCTTAACCTCTGAGCCATCTCTTCAGCCCCTCTCATGTCCCTTTCTAGAAAGAAAATTTATATATTTATATATATATATATGTATATGTATACATATATATATGTAGATTTAAAGTTTTAAAACTGCACCTCAATGTTTTTATACTCAAATGTACCTAGCTCTGCCAGCTAAACTTTGTTTATTTAAGAGTGATAATGGTTATAAAGACATACATGGGTAATAGGAAATAGCTGGGGTTTACAAATATATGGCAGGACTAGTGTCCCAAAGAATGTGCAGTTGTAACAATGGACCTTAATAGTTTTAGAAATTCCAGTGCCAGGTGATAGTCACCAGAAGTACCAGCTCCAGTGAAATGGAGCAGGCTAAGACCTAAAAGCAGGCTATGTATATGCTGTTGAGGGTGGGACTAAAGAAGTACTTTATTTTTTATATTCTTGATATTGCAGAGAGACATTTAAGAGATTTTAATTTTTTTAGAAAAAAATTTAAATTTGTAAGGCTGTGAGACAACTATAAAATGTGTTGTATTATGTTTTATATTGTTAATATTTAAACTTAAAATAAAAGGCTAAAAAGTAGGGTCAGAGCCATAAGCACCAAAAACTAACCAGAAACAGAAATGTCTATTTCTTGTGATACGGAAGACAATGATCTAAGTAATTTGATAGAGGGCTTGGAACAGCATCCAAGCCTATGAATCTCAATCTTTTGGAGGTTATACAAGGGTAGTCTGGGACCACCTGCATGTCAGATGTTTGAGTTAAGATTCACAACATAGGATAAACTGCACTTGTAAAATAACAGCAGGAAAAATTCTGTAATGGAAGAATCACCATAACATGAAAAACTATATTAGAAGGTAAAAGCATTAAAATATTAACTAATGGTTTTAAAATATATTTCCTTGTTCAAGGTCTATTCAGGCTTAAGAATGTATGCTTAGCCTCCTTATCTTTGCTAACTTTGTTGGGTTTAAGCTATTTGGATAAACTGAGTCATAAATTTTTGTATTGATACTAAGAGGTTTGAACCTCCTTCTGGGGAAAGAATTTTGTTTCTCTGTCAATCATTCTGGGGTAATTAGAGATTCAGTGACCTTGTGAATGACAGAGAACAGAGCACTCACAGGGAAGCTGGATGGAAACTTGTTCAACTGGTCTCCTTGGCTGACCACCTTACTTCCAGCTCTAACAGGCCCCTAATGATCTTGCTTCTTCTTATCAACAGTCTTGATGGCTTTTGTTCCAGAATGGACCAATACTGTTTGACTGATGGTATTGAGGTTCCACTATCACCCTTTTGAGCCCCTGAACAACAGGAATCATAATTGAGTCCTGTTATTAGTACTTGTGAAGGGGGAAAAATATAGTGCCCAGGGCAGCTTGCTACACACCTGTCAAGATGGGTTCTATAGATCAGCAGGAAGGTAGACCTGAGTCTCAGTTTGCACTAGGGCAATGCTAGTTCTTAGACTCCCTCCTGTTTCCATTTCACCCCGGGACCTGTTCCTTGCCTTTGCAGGAGACAGCATTAACAACTAGATATAAACTTGTTCTGTGTTTACCCTTGGAATGACTAATTCAGTTTCTTTACTAGCTTTAATTCAAAATCATTACAGAGTGTGGAGTTCTAGTCTTGTAAAAGCTGCTAATTTATTATAGGCTGTTAGGAAATACAAATTAGTCAGTCGTCTTTAAAGTACTGATATAATTAGTTTCAGGAATAAGCCTTATTTAGTTCCCTATATGTTTTCAAAGTCAAACTTAAAACAAATAATGCGAAATAAAGTTTGTCTAATCAGACATACCTAGGCAGCCCTCATACTTCAGAGATCTGCAGAATATGGCATTTAAAATAGTGATTAAAAAGACAGAAATTCCGAGATCCTAGCAATAACCCAAGGTCTCCAAAGATTATTAGACACCATGATGTCTCCACCTGAATTACGATGATGCTGATTACTGGGCGAGATACCCCAGTGCAACACTTGCTACCAGAACCTGGTCCAGACTGTGGACAAACAACAGGATCTTGGAGAATTGATTGCACCACAAAAGTGATAAGGTCAGTCTTTTCCAAGTCCCTCTTCACAGAAAACATTCACCATATGGGCCTAGCTTAGACAGTAAGAAGACGCTGACTGCTGGGCGAGATATTTTTGCCTCCAATGCTATGGAAACCTGGGTATGACTTACTGTATATAAACTCTGGTCTCTGTCATTTTTAATAGATTCAGAAGCTATTTGGTATATACTCAGATATACTTTATTTATCCTTCTCAGATCTATGATAGTATTAATGGCTAGGGCAGTTATAATGTCAGTTTAACATCAAAAGGTGTCCATATTCTTCCACAAAGCTATAACCAACTTGTTAGCTCATTCTAAAGCTAAAGCTACCATATATGGTTCTCTGGACAGAAATACACACACACACACACACACACACACTCTCTTCTAACCAAAACCTTGTAGTTTTTGCTAGGATTCAAAGGTATTGAAAGACCCCCACTGTGGGGAGACTCTTACTCAAGTCTCGGGATAACACGACCCCCTCCCCAATAACTCACGAGAGACCGTCCTTGCTGCAATCACACGAGGTTTAATGATGAGACGAGATGGGAACCAGAGCACTGGGGCCGAGACTCACAACCCACGCAGGGAAAGAGTTCGACCATGAGTGACCAGGAGAAGGGGCTTTTAAGGGAAGAAACCATTGCCCAGTGATCCGAAAGGGGCAGGGAGGGTGTAGAAAATTCCGAGAATACCAGTGATGATCACCAGGGGGCAACTCCCTGCCTCTCAAGACCATTCCCAAAGTCATAGTCAGCTAGTTCCTTTCTCAAGATTATTCTCAAGATTACAATCTAACTTTATCTTCAGCTAGTTCCTGAAACATAGTCACTGAACCAGCTAATCCTAGATTCCTGATTTTTCTCTCCCTGCTTAGATTTTTGGCTATTTTCTTCCTGCTGGGGGTGGGGGTGGGGATCTGGATTTATCCAGGGCTTTCTTTGGGGATACCTGGTTTTATCCAGGTCTTTCAGTATAAGTCTATTCCTTCTGTTTACAGATACCTGTTATCTGCTCTTTTTCTAAATTTTAACTTCTGTTCCTAGTTTAAACATATCTCGATAGACTTCCACTTGGCTGGCAGACACATCTAAACATCAGTTGCCAACTACAACCTGCTCAGAATGTCGGCAAGCCCTGGACTTCCTGAAAGCTGTTGTGGCCCATTCCAGCTTATATGATTGCTACCTGTCCCTTCAACAAAGTCTGCCCCATTGCCTAAATTTCCTCCCCACCTTTGGCTAGCCTTTCAACCTACTTGGGCCTGGATAACAGTGCCCCAATGTCAGCTTGAAGTAGTTGAGGAAAGGAACTTGTCGTCCTATGCTTCCTGCCTAAAATAGGTTGAAAGGCTAAGACGAGGGGGAACTCCCTGGCATGGGGGACAAGATAACTACCTATAGTGCCTGTTGATTTACCAGAAAAATAGATCCAGAGTTGTCAATTAATGGATTTATTAATTTAAATAGTTCCATACCTTCTTAAAACCTGGGGCAAGCAGGACCCAAGATTGGGTCCTGTCATCAGTGCTTGTGAAAGGGGAAATGTAGGAGCCAGCCATGATAAGCTAAATATGAACAGATCACCCAAAGTAAGTTCTTTACTTCCAACCATTATCACCTGCCAGTGTAGGACTCAGCCATTGATAAGTTTAATGGAGACCTGAGTCTCAGTAGTTTACCCTGAAGCAATACCTGTTTGCAGGAAGAACCACAAGCTGAGATTACCTGATCACCACCCAAGACCAGACCATCTGAAGGAAATGCCTAACATTCCAACTGCTGTAGATAGGATCACCTGCTAGTACACACTCACCAGGATACCCCTAGACAAATGTCAGCCAATCAGGGGTCCTGAACCTCCGAAACCCCTCACCCCTACCTTTACCACTATAAAAACCCAATTCTAACTGAGCTCGGGGCCCTCCGTTTATTCCAATATGTTGGATATGTGGAGAGACCGGTTTTGTAAAATTGCATAAATAAAGGCTCTTTGCTTTACATACAGGACTTGGTCTCCTTGTTGTCTTTTGGGGAAACTTCACATATTTGGGCACAACAGGAGGCAGAGGCCGGCGGATCTCTGAGTTCAAGCCCAGCCTGCTCTACAGAGAGTTCCGGGACAGCTAAGACTACATTGAATGCTGAGAACTTACTGAAAAGTTTTTGAGACCCAATAAATCTCTCTGCCGATGCAATAATCTGAATCAGACCAAATCAAACCAAATTTAAAAAGGCCCAGGTTTAATGGATACTAACACTCAAGTGGCCTTCCAGGCCCTCAGAGAGGAGATGGGAAAGGAAGACCAGGATACCACGTCTTTGTTCTATGGGGGGCGGTTTAAATACCCTGAGGTAGTGATTTGAGCATCTCTGGGGAGGGGGTTACTGGTTGGCAGGCTTTCTCAGAGGTGGAGTCTGGACAGAAGCAACTCCCAGGGGAGGGGGCTTGGGATGGAGCTTTACACTCAAACATTACAGACTATTTGGATATATTGGCTGAGGTGAAGCCTTAACCCAAACATTACAGACTCTTTGGATATAGGGGTGCCAGGGTGTGGGGTGACACATCCAGCTACATCTTTAGTCACAAGCACAGGAAGAGACAACACTCAAAATGGCATGAGACTTTGAGACTTCAAAGCCTGCCATGGTGATGTACTTCTCGAACAAAGCTGGACCTCCTGGAGGTTTCTAGATGGTGTGACCAACAGAGACCAAGTTTTGGAACATTCTCACTCAACATTTCATTCCTTGATCTTCATAGGTTCCTAGCCATGTCATGCTGCAAAATGCATGTCGTTCAAAGTTTCCAAAACCCTTATAGTTTTTCACAGGCCCAACACTGTTTAAAATTCTCTTGTCATAAGTAATGCTGCACAGGTGTGTGGGTTCACATGGGTCCGTGAAATGAAGACTCAGAGACACATGAGAATAAACTTCGGCTCCGTGGCTGCAGCGAGCTCAGTCTCTGTGAACTGAAGCACTTTTCCTTTGCCTCTTGGCATCCTTATTTTTTCCCTATGTTTACACTTTAGCTAGTAGATTTCCTTATCTCAAAACAAACTGAATGAAGTTTCCAAAACCACAATGCCAGGTGCAAATACCTGATTCATGAGGTACCACAGTTTTCTTGGTTTCCTCTAAACCAAGTTTTGCATAGGCTTTGTATCCATGGGAAACTCCCAGACAAGATTTACACAGGGCAACGAAAGGTATCTGTAACACAAATGATGGATTAGGAGCTGAGTGAAAACTCCAAAGCCAGGCCAGGTATAGGCCAGCAGGGTTTCATGTCTAGTGGAGGTTGCTTGCTAACCCTCTGGCTCCAGGCAGGTGTGAATTTCTGCCACAGTCTCTCTTTTCTTTTTTCTTTCTTTTTTTTTCTTTTTCTTTTTTGGTGGGAGGTCACAAAGTTGGGGGTGGACTTGGGAGGACTGGGAAGTGAGTTTGATTGGTATGCATAATATGAAATTCCCAGATAATCAATACAAATATTATGTTGGAAAGAAATTTAAAAAGAAAGTCACTTCTGAGTCTCAATGCAGCCTCTTAATTGTAATCTCCTATAAAATAAGAAAAGTACATATTTCCAAAATATGATAGCCTGCTGGGTATGGTGGCACACATTTTTAATCCTAGTACCCAGGAGGGAGAGGCAGGCAGAGCTCTGTGAATTCAAGGCCAGCAAAGGCCAGCAAAGAGAGATCATATCTTAAAAACCAATTCTGCTTCTGTATTTAGCCATCTTGCTGTGGGGATCCTGTCTCTGCCTCTTGAATATGAAGATTACTGGTGGCTACTACACCTGCCAAGGTTTACATGGGTTTTAGAGATCCAAACTCCAGGCTTCCTGCTTCCATGGCAAATGTGTTATCCACTGAGCTATATTCCCCCTCCTGTATATGTCCATTTAAGCTGTTTCAAGGAAAACTTATTGTTCAGAAGGACAAAAGTCAACTTAGAGAAGCAGAATTGGTTAACTCCAGATTCAGAAAGAGACCTTGCTGTTGTCATTTATAGCATTATAAATGATAACACTTGCCTCAGTGAATAAAGTGGAGAGAGATCAAGGTAGATACCTGCATCAGCTTCAGGCCCCAGGAATCTGTGTGGATGGTTTGAACTTATGACAGTTTCTTTGTTTGTAGATTCCTCTCTTTGGTGCTAAGACTATTGTCCAGAGAAGTCCTGATGAACCAGCACTGAGCAAAGCTGAATTTATTGAGAAAGTCCGTCAGAGTAACCAGGCCTGTCATGATGGAGACTTCCACACAGCTATTGTTTTGTATAATGAAGCCCTGGCAGTTGATCCTCAGAACTGCATTTTATATAGCAATAGATCTGCAGCCTACATGAAAACCCAGCAGTACCACAAGGCATTGGATGATGCAATCAAAGCCCGACTCCTCAATCCCAAATGGCCAAAGGTAGCAGTTTTATTTACTTTCACAGAAGCATCTATTTTCGTATTTTAGGATAACATTTCATTGATTCAATACAGATATTCATTCATAGAATCAATACTACCACAAAATCTACAATGATCAAAAACCAGCAATCACCTTCCTTTTTAGTGGTTTTGTAAGTGTGCCTTCTGTCCATGTTTAATTCTTTCCCTTCTTGTTTTAGATTTGGGTTTATCTTTTTGCTGAATTACAGGATCCATTCAGGTTTTAGATATCTTTTTTTATACAAATGTTTAAACGTGGTAGAGTGATTGCATTTATTTCCTTCAATTTAAAATGAACTAACTTAGCCATGTATTGGTACATACCTTTAGTCCCAACACTTGGGAGGCAGAGATAGGCGCATCTCTGAGTTGTAGGCCAGCCTGGTCTCTCTTACACAGAAACCCTGTCCTAACCATCCCCCCCCCCCCCCAAAAAAGAAGAAGAATTTAATCAGGGAAGTCTCAGCTAAAAAAAAAAAATTAAAATTATATTCTCTTGAGCATTGCGTGGTACAAGTTGGTGATTTTATTTTTTTCATAAAGATGCTTTTTAACTTAATGATAGCATTACATTGTTATAGATGTATAAAATATGATATATATGTATCTTAAGTTGAAAATAATTTAAGTGAAAAATAAATATGGTAGTCTGTACATCACCCAGCATCCAGGAGGCCAAGGAAGGAGGGTCTTGAGTTTAAGGTTATGGTTTTAATAAAAACAAAACATAATACACATTCAAAACACATAACCCACCAAACATTATAGTTTAGTTTAGTCTATCCATACTGTGCTCCGTGTACTTAGTCTGAAAGTTAGACAAAATTGTTTAACACACGCTGGGTATGGTGTTTAAGTTTGTATTCTAGCACTCAAAAAGGAAGATTTCAGGTCTGAGGCTAGCATGGCCTACATAGAAAGTTTTCTAAGACAGCCTGGGCTTTATAGCAAGCCTTGTGTGAAAACAAACAGATGGTGACGTTTATGAGTGGAGATGGCAGTTGTGACTGTGGAGGGTAAAATTGGGGCTTGTAATCCTAGAGGAGCATGAAGTCATGAGTTGACCAGGTACACATTTTTCACAGAGAGTAAAGGGAACAGATATTTTTGGCTGAACTCAGTCCCAGATATTTCTACCAATTTGATTAAAAGTAGACCTATGAAATTCAGAGGGTTGCCTTTTCCTCAGATGGTTTGAAGTCAAAGAGGCACAATTGATATAAAAAGACAAAGCAGCCAGAAAAGGAGATTGTTTGGAGTTTCTGGCTGGTGGTTTCCACCCAGCAAGAAACTCTGGGGATGTTGACATCTCTAAATGCCATATGTCTCCTGCCTGATCCTGACCACAGTACTTAGTGTTGGACACATCAGTATTTAGGAGGTGCTAAGAGGGCACTTACTTTTGAACCTTTCTAAATACCTACATGTTGCGAGCTTCATATCCATTGAGTTTGATCCATTGACAGAGTCTTTCTTTGTATTAGGAAATAAAACTTTTTGTATCTGAGACTTAGAGATAGCAAACGGAGTGAGGCTGTATCTGGCCACCTGCGGAGGAATTTCTACTCTATTTCTCATGCTGTGCTATAAGATGTTGGCCTTTCTATTCATTAAGTGCTCCAGCACACATATATAGAAGCCTGAGGGCCACCAAAGCTGTATTGTTTCTGTGACTTCTCTCTGGATTCTGCCTTTCACAGCTTCTTAAAACTTTTTTTTTTGTTGTTTTTTTTTTTGTTTTGTTTTTTTGTTTTTTGAGACAGGGTTTCTCTGTAGCTTTTTTTTTTAGAGCCTGTCCTTTAAAACTTTTTTTAAGGTTTATTTATGTATACAGAGTTCTGCCTGCATATTTGCCTGCAGGTCAGAAGAAGGCATCAGATCTCATTACAGATGGTTGTCAGCCACCATGTGGTTGTTGGGAATTGAACTCAGGACCTCTGGAAGAGCAGCAGTAAGTGCTCTTATCCTCTGAGCCATCTCTCCAGCCCATGTGATGACTTCTTACAGTGTCATTGTAATTCTGTTACCAATGCTCAGGGTCAGGGCCAGGCATTTCCAGGTCCTTGGCTTTTTGTTCAATAGTAAAATAAAAGCCGACACAGATTTCACAGTAACTTATTACTTTATTTTTAAACAAAACAATAGAATACATCAGAATATACTGCTAGACAGCAGTGGGCCACATAAGTGAAGATCCTCAAGGCTTCAGGTTATTGCCTGTGGCTTATTTTTATGAGATCCAGACCAAGAAGGGGCTGGTTACTAAGGGATATAGTTTTGGTGGTTCTCTGTTTTGATCCATTGGTTAGGTCATATCATAATTTTTTTCCCACACATTTCCCTTCCCCCAGTGTATCAGATTTTAAGGCATATGCATGTCCATTTATATATAAGCATAAGATTATAAATAGGGGATTTTTCGTGAAAGTTCCCTTTGGGGACAGCTTGCTTTACTGTGAATGTATCCAAATAGGCCACATTAGTCTTTCTGGACATCCAGAGAGTAAGAATGAATAGTACAGGACTTTTTTTTTTTTTTTTTTCTGAGACAGGGTTTCTCATTAGCTTTGGAGCCTGTCCTGGAACTCGCTCTTGTAGACCAGGCTGGCATCAAACTCACAGAGGTTGCCTGCTTCTGCCTCCCGAGTACTGGAATTAAAGACATGTGCTACCACTGCCCAGCTAGTACAGGACTTTTAAAACAGTACTTCCAATCTTGCTTGCCAGCAAAGGAGTTACTGGAACAATGCACCAAACATCCAGTTTGACTGCAGTAGTGAAGAGGGCTTGTAACTGGAATGTAGTAAGTCTGACCTCAGAGGACCATCCGTGCATCTTCAGCCTATGCAAGTGAGGCTTAGTGGGAGAAGATCCATTTATGAAACTTTGTCCACTTTCAAAGTCTTTGTTGAACTTCTAGCCATTTTGATATGCAAATGCAGTTTCTGATGTCATTTTGGTAATAAAAGTATATCCTTTCTTTCAGTGGTTAAGTTCATACTTCCTTACTTGGGAAGTAACTGCTGCTTGGTATAATGCCCTTATTTGGGGCAATGGTGGATACGGTTTAAAGTTCCTCTGTTATAGTCAGAATTGCTTTGATCTTGGCAAGTGCCTGTGACCAGTAAGACAGATTTTTTTTTCTTTTTAATTTGTTTATTATTTGTGTGTGTATGCATGCTCTTGTATGTCATTCACATGTGTAGAGGTCAGAGGATTATTGTTGAGTCAGTTCTGTCAACACAAAAGTATAACTCTTACCTCAAAGAAGATAAGTGATAGTTTATTTTGAAGCCAAATATAAGTGATAATAGCTCAGGAACAAAGACCACGTTCTAATAAGGTAGCATTTTCATGAACATTCTATACTAACAGAATAAAGAAAATTATAAATCAAGACTTTTTTCAGTACAACAGTGAGGACACTGGGTAGGCAAGTTCTAGCAAAGCAGGAGAGTTCTGCTGTAGACCTCAGATGCTGTCTGACGGTGCTCTTAGACCTTTTGTCTAAGGGGTCTTGATCATGTTTCTTTGCCAGTTAAAATGTTAAAAGGCAGGAAAAATATTGAGAATGGCAGTGGAGGGAGAAATCTCAAAACCACAAATAGGAGTAGACAGAATCAGCAGAGGAGTCCTGAAGCTGAAAACCCAGCCTCCTCTCCAGGACTGGGGTTTTAAGTCTTTGGAGGTCTTCCTTTCCTACTTTAGGGTTGGTCAGTTTGAAGAGAGACAGGGTGGTTGATTGGTTCACAACTGTTGTGCACATGTGCTTAAACTTGGTGGGCCACTCCATCAGCAGGGTGTCCTACTGATAGGAGAAAATTCACAAGGCTTTTGTTTTAAACTGCCAGCCTTTTGTTCCAGATCAGGAGGAAGAGGAAGAAGCCAGTTATCTTTGAAGTTCACCATCTTTATCACCTACTCTCTGCTCCTCTCCCTGTCTGTCTGCCTACCTCCTACTCCCTCACTTTCATTGGTGGAAACTAGGATTTTGTTAAGCTAAGATACCCCAAGGGGTTTTGTCTGTGATGTTGGCTCTGACATAGAAGTGAGCAAGGAATGGCTATTTAGGGGCCTAAAAAATAGCAATTGGTGACCTATGCTTGCAATAGGGAACTCAGTTGCCCCAGACCTCTGTTCTGAGACAGACCCCCTTGCCCACAGACCAAAGGCCAAAACCAAAATAAAACGAAAACAGTAGCAATCACTGAAAAAAAAGAAGAAGAAAAAAAAGAAAAAAAAGCAATTGTAAAAGGTATTTATTAAAGATAAATTGTAACCAGGCTGTGTAGCTACTACTCCGATCTCTACATAATCACTGAAGTTTTAATTAGCTGGAAAGTTTGTGCTCAGAGAGATTCTTTCTGGGAATTTGTTTCTGTAGTTCTCTCCTTCCACCTTTATATGGATTCCTGGAAATGAATTCAGTTCTTTAGGTTTGTGCTTTAGTAAGACAAAATTTCATGAAATTATGTGGTAGAAGATTTTAACTGCAGGTGAATCAGAGGCCTATGTCAGGTCTGAAACAAACTCAGGACAAGTGACTAACTTGTGCCTATTATTGTACCCAAGCCCCTGCTGGCCTCCAGGCTCACTCAGTACCCATGGCTCCTCTCAGCTCTTCTTACCTCACTCACCCCACCCCTACTCCACCTCGAGATCTCTCTTCCCCCAGCTTCTCATTCCTATATAACTTTGCCATTCTTGCCATATACCCTCTTGGCCCCCTGCTGTGGAACAATGGCCTTGTACCCTGTAAAGATTTTTACTTGTATTTTAATAGAATACTGATTGGCTAGTAGCCAGGCAGGAAGTGTAGGTGGGGTGACCAGGCAGGAAGTATAGGCACCTCAATGAGAACAGGAGAATTCTGGGAAGAGGAAAGAATCAGTCTGCAGTCATCACAGAGGAAGTCAGACACAGAGGAAGCAAGATGAGAATGCCTTGCTGATGAAAGGTACCAAGCCATGTGGCTGACACAGACAAGAATTATAGGCTATATAAGTTATAAGAGTTAATAAGAAGCCTGAGCTAATAGTAAGTCAACTAGTTTATAATTAATGTGGACCTCTGTGTGTTTCTTTGGGACTGACCGGCTGCGGGACCCAGTGGGACAGAAACCTCTGGCAACAGCTCTCTCTCTCTTGGTCCTCTTTTTTGCTTTGGATTCTTCCAGATGCTTCTGGCTGTACTTTCCCTCCTGTCTACAGTTAAAACCTTCCTTTCAACTATACTGTGGAGTGCTCATGTCCTTTCTTTATACAGTATGTATGGAGAATCAGTTATCTCTTCTTCCACTTGGTGGAGGCAGGGTCTTACTGGTTCTGTGGTGTTAGTTTTGGGTATTCTAGGCTAGCCATGGACTTCTGGTGATTGTTGGGATTACAGTCTTACCCAGCAGGGATGAAGGCTTCTCTGTAGCTGGATAGATGGAGCCCGCTCTAGTCTTCTCTGGCACACACAGTAGCAGACAGTGAAAGGGTAAAAAGGTGTAAAAAGGGCACCTATGGAGGGCCCTGCCAAAGTCTTTCCTCTGAGAGAATGTACAGTGTGCAGCAGAATTAGTGCAAGGGGCTTATTGGGGGAGGGGAGAGTGAAAGATTGGAAGGCCTTTTTGGAGTGGGTACATGAGAGAGACGACAGATAGGAAAGCACGAGGAGCAAGAGCAAGAGAGGGAGCTGATGTTTAGGTCCTTTTAAGAGGTGTGCACATCATGTAGTTGAAGGTGGAAAGGGAGTCACCTGGCAGAAGGTGATGAAGTAGCTGCTTTGGTGGCTGAGGCAGGCTGACTGCTGCCGCTTTTTTTTTTGTGGGAACTAACAGATAAAAAAAGTGTTTTCTGTATACTTTTCTTCTGGGTTCCCTACTTTTACATTTTACTGAGTTTGACTGATAGTTCTCTTTCTGACTACATTTTTTTTTTTTTTTTTTTTTTTTTTTTTTTTTTTTTTGGTTTTTCAAGACAGGGTTTTTCTGCAGCTTTAGAGCCTGTCCTGGAGCTAGCTCTTGTAGATCAGGCTGGTCTCGAACTCACAGAGATCCGCCTGCCTCTGCCTCCCGAGTGCTGGGATTAAAGGCGTGTGCCACCACCGCCCGGCTCATTATTTTTAACTATTTTTGGAACAATTTGAGATTAAATTGAAGACAAATTGGATTGCTACTTATAAATCCTTCAGTATATATTGAGAACATTCTGTTGCATAATCACAATGCAAACTTTAAAATCAGAACATTAACATTAATATAATAATACTGTCCAATCTATTGATACCATTCACGTTTCAGAGATTGCTTAAGGAATGTCTTTTATGGACATAATTTATTTTCTGGCCCCAGATCTACTATTTGGAAAGAAATGTATCAGATGCTATGTAGTTAGACTATATTATCAAACATATGGTGCCTACCCACATTTTAAGTAACTTACTTGATGTACTAGATTTTTTATCATTCCTTGGCTCTTAATTATAATTTACTTACTTGGTGCCTTAACCTTTGACCACTATAGTAAAAAAAACAGGAACATGTATTTCTTGCCTTTTGATTTTGACTCTGCTTTTGCCCATTCTACATGTCTCATGCATTGGTACTGGTTTGAAAAGCCTGGGAATCTCTTGACTCCAGGTCCTACCGATTTCCTCTTCTCTACAGGAATTAGCCACAATGTGTCAGAAAAGGAATTGTTCTTAGAATAATCTTATATGTCTGACCAGCATTAGGGCTATAAAATATGCACTGAAAAGAACGATAGACCGTGCTTTGTTCTGAATTTCCAATTAGGTGATGTACTCTTGAGTTAGTTTGGATTATTCTTGTGCCTACAGTCTTTGTAATCATAGTATAAAGTCTCATTAGGAAGTGGCTTGTTACTTTACAAATGAATAACTAATAAAAATCATGGCCAAACTTTTGGGGCCAGTTGCAACTCTGAGGAGCAAGTTCATTATGATTCTGATTATTGATAACCAGATGTAAACAAGTTAAGATTTGGTTGTTTTCTGTCCTAGTCATTTTTCTATTGCTGTGAAGAGATGGCCTGACCAAGGCAACTTAGAAGGCATTTAACTGGAACTAGGGGGCTTGCTTATAGTTTTAGAGGGTGTGACCATCTGTCCATCCCACTGGGTAAGACTAAGACTACTGCCACAGCCGGGCGGTGGTGGCGCACGCCTTTAATCCCAGCACTCGGGAGGCAGAGGCAGGCGGATCTCTGTGAGTTCGAGGCCAGCCTGGTCTACAAGAGCTAGTTCCAGGACAGGCTCCAAAGCCACAGAGAAACCCTGTCTCGAAAAACCAAAAAAAAAAAAAAAAAAAAAAAAAAAAAAGACTACTGCCACAATTTTGGGGTCAAATTTGAAGCAAGCTTTATTAAATACTGGCCAAGAAGATAGACACTGGCCATGTCCATACCCAGGATTCCTAGAGAATGGCTGTGAATTACATTAGTCAGGCAAAAACCGCAAGGCTATGTACATCTTGCCTTTGTCCAATTGGGAGAAAGCATACATCCTAATGTACTTCCTGTCCCATACCTCCTGCTTACATGTGTATAGCCTGTGCAGTTGGGGCAACCAACCTTGATTCTGAAACTTCAAAGTCCATCACTAGGTCACACATACTAATCCTTTTCAGACCGGTTCTAACAACCAGGAACTAAGCATTCAAATGTATGAGCCTTTGGGGGAGGGGTCCATTGTCATTCAGACGACCACAGTTTCTAAAAGGTCTAAGAAGTTAGACGAGAAGGTGTTGTAAACTCTGATTACACTCCAGTCTGTTTACATTCATGTTTCTAAAACAGCCAGTCTCTTGACTGGGGCTGTGTAAAATAAAAAATAAGTTACATATTTCTTACTCCAAGAGGCAAGAAGCAGGACACAGGGGCTGGAGAGATGGTTCAGCCCTTAAGAGCACTGACTTCTCTTCCAGAGGACCAGGGTTCGATTCCCAGCACCCATATGGCAGCTTACAACTGTCTGTGACTCCAGTTCCATGGGATCCAACGCCCTCCCACAGATACATATGAAACAAAACAAAACAAAACACCAATGTGTATAAAATAAAATAAATTAAAAAAAAAGAAGCAGGACACAGATGATAAGTACAGGAAAACCAAAGTTCAGCCTTGTAAAAAAAACTCTGCATCAGAAACTTGGGACTCAGTTATGGTCTTAGCAGGCTTGGGAAGCTCCACTTGTAGAGCTCTTCCTTTCACAGCACACTGAGCTCCTTCTTCTCTCAAGCTCAGACTGGCTCTGCTCACAGCTGCTGCCGCCTTTGGTGGTCCTTCCCATGGCACTGGCATCTCCACAAGGCTGCAGTGTCACTGCAGCTGGACCGCACTTGACCTTCTTCAGGGACTCTGACCCTACCACATGGTGCCAAGCCTTGATTTTTCTCCATGCGCTGTCACCAAGGTTCTAAGCCTCAACTGCTCTCTCAGAGTCCTCGTGACTTCAAAATCTTGAATCACCTGGGAGACACTTACACATGATCAAGTTCAGTGCAGAGTACAACCTTGTCTCTCTCTGGCCCATGGCTTCTGTGTGTTACCCCCAGGATGCACTTCCCAAACTTAGGCCTCCTTGATGCCGATTACTCAGCTCCAGCTGACCAATCTGCTTGAGCAAAGGCTTCACTTTAGTGGTCCTTGTCTCTTGTTACTCACAGATGACTCTTTAGTCCCAGCTGACAGTATCAGACTCTCAAATTTACCTTGAAGCTTCATAAACTAGACTCCGTGTCTACATTGGTCTCGTAATAGCTTTCAAAGCTCTGAATACCAGATGACTTTTCTAGCCAAAAGTTCCAATGTCCTTCTTAAATCCTCCCCAAAATATGGTTAGGTCTGTCACAGCAATATCCCATGAATCTGGTACCATAATTGATTTTACTCAAGAGTTTTCTGGAGGAACAGAACCAAAAGGCTGAAAAAATTTATCTCAGAATTTATTAAGTAATCTTTAAAATAGTAACAACAGCTAAGTCACATACCTGAGAAGCTAAGGATTCAGTAGTTACTTTGTCCTTGAGTCCAGGTCCCTTAACAGTTAAAGTTTAAAAGGTGATTCTTCCACTCTGTCAAGCCAGTTGCTTCAGGATTGTGGGGGAAATGGTCAGACCATTGGATTCCATGAGCATGGGCCCACTGCCACACTTCCTTAGCTGTGAAGTGGGTTCCTTGGTTTATTTCGGTAAGAAAAAAAGCAATGTTCCCTCCTCAGTAGAAGCGGCTCATTGTAATCAACTTGGCAAAAGGTTGCTGGATGGTCACCCTGGGGAATAGTGTCATGTTGGGGGCTTAGTGTTGGCCTCTGCTGCTGGTAGATCTGGCACTCAGCAGCAGCTGTAGCTGGATCAGCTTTGGTGAGTGGCAGTCCATGTTATTGATTCATAATTGTGTAAAGACAATCATGGCTAGGGAAAGAGGCTGGCTCTTCACAGAAGGGGTCATCCTGTCTGCTTGATTATTAAACCCTTCCTCTTCCGAAGTTACTCTTTGATAAGTATTTACATGGAGCACAAGTATCTTCACATCCTTTGCCCATTTGGAGAGATCACTTCTTCCCCAGATGTCTTTCTCATGAGTTTTCCAATCATGCTCCTTCCAGTTGCTGGCCATCCAGCCAAACCACTGGTTACAGCCCATGAATTAGTGAACAATCACACATCTATCTGGTTGTTTCATATTCCTAATGAATCTACAACTATGTGCACTGCCTGAAGTTTTACCTACTTCGAACATTTCCCCCCTCTGCAGTCTTTCATGGTTTTCCTAGAAAAGAGCTTTAATGCTGCAGCTATCCTTTTCTTTTTTTGCTTTTTTGAAATAGGGGTTCTCTGTGTAACAGCACTGACTGTCTTGGAACTTACTTTGTAGACCAGGCTGACCTCAAACTTTATGAGATCTGCTTGCCTCTGCTTCCCAAATGCTGGGATTAAAGGTGTACCCCTACCCAGCTGTAGCTATCCACTCTGTGCTGAGTAGTAGGAAGAACCATCAGTTAACTGTGCCCCAGTCTCTCTTCCTCAGCCATCTAATCTATAGGCCACACCCCATAAACCAGTAGGTAAATGCTGTTTGGAGCCTTTGGCAATCCCATAGGATTTTGGAGCCAGGTCATCTATAGATAACTGTTCTTTTGAGAGACAACTCTTGACCTGTTAGTGGGGCCTTAGTGAAAACTGAACATTTGACCATGAGCTACCAGGTTACCTTGCAGCATGAGCTGCTTTTTCTGAACAGGGTGTTATCTCACCCACCAAGCCCTAAAGTCAGACATGTACAACAACTGTTCAACAAATCAAAGTGGTATACATGTGATTTGGCTGGAGCAGGTCCTAAGGGAACAAGTACATTACATGAAGTTGCTCAAATATTATGGTTCCTATTCCTATCACAATGACTTTTATCTCTGAGCATCCATCTGTCCATGGAAGCACCACCCCCGAGTGTACTTGGCCCTCCCGTACCAATCATTTATCCAGAAATGACCTACAGGCTTGCCTCCAGACAGTCTGATGGAGGCATTTTCTCAATAGAGGTTCCTCTTTCCAGGTAACTCTAGCTTGTGTCAAATCGACAACACAAAACAAAAATGATACTCATAGTCTCATGTATTTGAACTCTTGGTCCCTAGTTGGTGGTGCTGTTTGAAGAGGTTTCTGTGTGGTCTTGTCAGAGGAAGTGTGCCACCAGAGGTGGGCTTTGATTTTTTTTCCAGATTTCTCTCTTTGTTTTGTGCTTGTGGTTCAAGAGCTCTCAGCTTCTGTTCTTGCTGGCTGCTTGCTGCCATGATGGACTTGTTGTATTGTAGTCTTCTGGGAAAGTAAGCCTAAATAAACCCGTCCTTGGTCATGCTGTTATCACTGTTACAGAAAAGTAACTGATACAGCATTCTTATTACCAGTTAAAGTCTCAATATCAAAAATGTTGCTTGTTTGATGTGAATCATTGGGTACCCTTGGTTTTTAGATCCCTCCATGGGCTGGTTACTTTGATTATGTAGATCCTTCAGAATTAGACTGACATGGTACAGGTTTATGAAATATTGTGTCAAACTGATTTTAAAGACTGCAAATGGGATCATCATAAGCACAGAATTCTTTTCAAATAGAGAATAAATTAAAAAGTGACTTCAAAGGATTGGTTAACAAAGGGTCACTACTTGAGAATGTCCTCCCTACCTACTAGATAATAACAAAACCCATTGTTTATATAGGCTTGAAAATGTAAACAAAATCTTTCAATTAGATGGAAATAAAGGGCTTGTTTTTACTTTTAAAAAATAGAATTTTATATGACTTTTTTGTACTATGTTCAAGTTTAATACAATTTACTCTTTAAAAGAGTGAGATATACACTCTTTCGTGTAAATCCTATGTGGTTTTATTTATTTTTGTTGTTTTTGTTTTGTTTTCTGTTGTGTTTTTGAGACAAACTCTAGTATATTGTCCGGGCTGGTTTTGAATGAATGGTTTAAGCAATTCTCTTGGGTTAGCCTCCTGAAAGCACTGCAAATATAGGCATGTGCCATAGTGCTTTGCTTCTGTGTAGTTTTGCAGCTTCATAGTATCATAGAGATATAGTTTTGCTCTGCTATTATTAATTTGTAAGAGTCTCACATGTGTTTGTAATGGCAGTTTTTACTGAAGACCTCTTTGTATTAACAGGTTAAGTAGTGAGTCTGTTGTTATTGTTTGTGATACTTGGGATTGAACCTAATGTCTCACACATGGTAGGCAAACACTCTACTGCTGAGCTACATCTACATCCAAAGTTTGCCTTTTTATGTCCAAGAGGATAGAGGAACTTCTGCTCTCTCTTCATGTTTCATATACTCTATAAATTTTATGACAGTATTTGGTAAATAGTTAGATAAATAGCACTGTATCAGCTATTTATTGGTTATAAGCAATTACACATTTTTATTTGGGTATGCTAGCACCTGCCTATGACTTTGAGCACTTAGAGAGCAAAGACAGAATGAATATGAAGTCAGCTTAGCATTGGCTGAGGCTGCTTGTTTGTTCCTGGCCGCCCAGACCTGAAGTAATCACACAGAAACTATATTATTTGCAATACTGTTTGGCCAATGCCTTAAGAGTATTTCTAGCTAGCTCTTACCTCTTAAATTAACTCATTTTTGTTATTTTATATTTCACCACAAGGCTCATGGTTTATCAGCAAGCTTCTGGTGCATCTGTCTTCTGCTGCAGCTACATGGTTTCTTTTTGACTCTGCCTTCTTTCTCCCAGCATTCAGTTTAGTTTTCCTGCCTAGCTCTATTCTGCCCTGTCATAGGCCCAAGCAGCTTCTTTATTCATTAACCAATAAAAGCAACACATACAGAAGGACTTCCCACATCAGTCTAGGTTACATAGTAAGTACCTGTATTAAACAAATGCAACTGAACCAAAAATGTAGTACATTTGAAATTTCTCTTTAGACATTGTATCTGTTTCTGTAGTACTGTTTACAATGTCCAAATTATGTTTTTATTATTTTATGTTTTCTCTTTGGTTCAACCTTATGAGATCAACATGGTGGATTTTTTTTCCTTGTACAGATAAAGAAAACTGAGATTAGGAGGGAATGTGGTTTAACAAAATAAATTGATATTTGTGGAAGTTCTTTGTAAAATATAAAAGACTAAAAACATAAATACTGTATTCTGTACATTGGGCTGTTGTTAAACTTAGTCTTATTTTAAGCCCAGTATACTTGGTCTATTTTTCTATATAAGTCGATCATATTAGTTGTCATATTATTAGTAAGAACTTTGTAGTTTTGCTGGTATTCACTGTGAATTGGAAATAGTGCAGTGTGTTTTACAGTATATTTCTTGATCAGGTCTCTGTTTCTGCCTAAATATTGAAGGTAAGTCTCAGCCCCTTTCACTGGTCACATCTTAGTTTAGGAAATAGTGATGGAATTATATTTAGATATCAAACTAAAATACAAACTCAAACTTTTGTGTATATAGTTTCTTTTGTAGGAATTTGGGTATTTTTATAACTAACTGGTATAAGTTAAATAAGCAGGGAATGGCATAGAAAGAATGATAGGTGCTAGGGTGTGAGAGAATGAGGAGAAATAACATGTCGTTTAGTAGGTACAGGTTTCATTTCATAAGATGAAAAGTTCTGGGCTTGTACAGCAAATATGAACATAAGATTACAGAACCAAACACTCAAAACTGGCAAAGACGATGAGCCTTTGTTACCATGTTTTTATGACAAAACCAATTTCAAAAGGTATAAAACACATGCTGTTTAACAGATGCTCAGAACCTGCTACCTAGAATGAGAAATGATAATGTCTTCTTTGCTGTGATTATTTGTGAAATATATTATAACTGCATCTTAGTATTATTCTTGATATAAAAGCCTAGATGGTTCTGGAGCACAGATAATCCTCTTTGGTGAACTATGTATGACCCTGACATTAATTTTTGCATTATTTCTATATTTTGTTCAATTAATATGGTGAGCAGTATTCTCATATAGTGCTTTTTCATTTTGATTTCCCTACTAAGAGAAAAGATTTATTACGTTTAATGATTCTTCAATGTTTTCACCCAGGAGCATCCCTTCCAGATGTCTGCCTGGCACTCATTGTAATCTGCATGGAGATATTGCAGCCTCTGCAGAGTTAATAAATGATTCAGTGACTAGTCTAGAATTTAGTGGAGTCACCTGTGACTTCCAGGTTTTATGCAGTAGTGCTTCACTCTCTTCACCTGTCAGTGGATGCTGTTGCTTTATGCTTTAGTCTGAGGATAGAATTAAAAGCAACTTTTCACTATAAAGTAATTTATTAAAAGGAAATCTTCCCAGATAATAGCTTAGTAATTTTTTAAGTATTAATTTTGTGTTAGTGCTACATATTAGGCATTCAAAGGAATTTAAATCAGCAGAGGTGTACTATATAACTTAATTGTTTAGAGTTTTTATTAGCATATATTAATTATCCACAGTATTAGATGTCATTATGACATTTCTATTCATATATATCATGTAGTAGGATTAGTCAGCCCCAATACCTTTTCTTGCCCCCCTCCCTCTCCCACCAATTCTTCCCACTTTCCAACTAGTCCCTGTTTACTTTCATGCCATTGTATGTGAACCAATGAATTAAATTAGGATTACCTGCTGGAGTATGAGTGAAGTAACTTACCAGTGGCTGCATGACAACATATTGAATGGTCTAATCTTGTGCTGCAGGCGTTCAGTGTAATGGCCACACCAGCCTGGAAGACAGCAGTATGAACACTTTGCCTTTTTCCTGGGGCTTTACACTCTTTCTGTGCTATGTTGTACATCGTAGAGCTTTAAATAACGTTTCTTCTCACTTCAAATAAAATTCTTACCATGACCCAAGAAAACCCAAATCATGACCCAAAGATTTGGCATCTTTGATTTGTCTTTGATTGGTCATGTTTGTCCATCACACTCCAATCACAGTCTTCTCTCTCTCTCATCTCTCTTTTTTTCCTGGGCCATGGGTATTTTCATTTCTCTGTCACTTTAATCCGATTGAACTTGCTCCCTGTAATTGTCTTTTCCTCATTATGATTGCAGCAGCTTCTTTATATTTAGACATTATCTTAATGTTGCTGTATGATACAATGTAACTATTTAACCATGTTTAGTTTTTATTTAAATAATTTATTTATTTAAATGGGTTTTCTCTACAGCTCTTTTCTTAAAAAAATAAAGATTGTGAGTGTGTGTGTGTGCGCGCGTGTGCGCGCGCGTGCATATGCGCTTGAAAGGGGCACTCAGAGCTTCCAGATACGGGCACTAAGAACTGAATTTGAGTTCTCTGGTAGAGCAGCAAATGCTCTTAACTACTACTGAGCTATTTCTCCATCCCTCTATGGCTCTTTTTTACTATTTTATTTTGTTTCTTTATTATCTTCTTCTCCTTAGAATATATGTTCCACAGGAGTGGGAAACTTTTTCTCTCTTTCTTACATTGTATATCTTGTGTCTCTCACAATGAATGTACTAGATCTTACTAGTTTATTGAACAAATAACTGTGTCTTGCTAAGTGCTTGCACATTACCCAGTGTTCTGTGGAAGAGCAGAGTTTAGTCAGGGAGATTGACAAAACAATAACTGTAATGTGAATGTGTTAAATCCCATGACAGAGGAATCTATTATCTGCAATGGAACCACACCTGAGAGAGTATCAGTTTTTTCTAGGATAGGTCAAAGAGATGAATTAATTACATTTTACATTAAATTGTTCTCTGGAGGCACTTTACTGACTAGTTCTGGAGTCACTGACTTTACTCACCATTGATGTTTACTTTTCTAAAGAATTCTTTTAAGAGTAATCATTTCAGGAACAGGCCTGGTGGCGCACACCTTTAATCACAGCACTTGGGAGGCAGAGGCAGATGAATCTCTGAGTTCAGGGCCAACCTGGTCTACAGAGTTCCAGGATAGCCAAGGGCTATACAGCAAAACCCTGCCTCGGAAAACCAAAAACCCAAAACCAAACCCAAACAAAACCAAATCATTTGATCTTTCCTAAGTGCTTTGAAAATATAGGATGCTGCATGCAGGAAAAAAGAAAAAGAAAAAAAATGCACAGACATGCAGAAAAAAAATAGAATGCTGTATTTTTTTTGTAAATTTATTTATTTTTTACATACCAACCCCAGTTCTTCCTCCCTCCTCTCCTCCTTCTCCCCTCTTTCCTCCCTCCTCAGAGAGGGTAAGGGCTCCTCTGGGAAGTCAACTAAGTATGTCTGATCACTTCCTTGAGGCAGGACCAAGCCCTCTCTTGAGCACTACGTGCCTGTGCCTAGGCTGAGCAAGGTCTCTCTCCATAGAGAGTAGGCTCCACAAAGTCAGATCATGCATTAGAGTTAGAGCCCCATATACTGCTCAAGTCACCTGTATTCAGGGGGCCTAGTTTGGTCCCATGCAGGTGTCCCAGTTGTCAGTGCGGAGTCACTGAGCTCCCACTAGCTCACATCAACTGTTTCTGTGGGTTTCCCCATCATGGTCTTGTGTAGTGGCGAGCTGCGGGCAGGCCTGCTTTTCATCCCACCCGGCACCTGCACGGCTAGCTTTACACGCGAAATAACAACACACAAACTATATTCATTTAAACACTGCCTGGCCCATTAGTTTCAGCCTCTTACTCACATCTTGACTAACCCATATCTAATAATCTGTGTAGCACCACAAAGTGGTGCCTTACCGGGAAGATTCTAGCGTATGTCCATCTTGGGCAGGAGCTTCATCGTGTCTGGCTCAGAGAGGAGAGACATGGCATTTGTCTCACTTAGGAGAGGCGTGGCATCTGACTGAGCCATCTACCTCACTTCCTTCTTCCAGTTCTGTCTACTCCACCCACCTAAGGGCTGGCCCATTAAATGGGCCAAGGCAGTTTCTTTATTAACAAATGAAATCAACACAAACAGAAGACTCCCACATCAGTCTTGACCCATTTATCATTCCTTCCTCTCTTTGATTGTTCTCCAGGAACTCGGCCCAGTAGTTAGTTGTGGATCTCCACATCTGCTTCCATCTCTTTCTGGAAGAGTTGTGGACTGTATAATGATTATCTTTTGCTTTATGTCTGGTATCCACTAATGAGTGAGTAAATAATATATTTGTCTTTCTGGGTCTGGGTTACCTTACTTAGAATGGTTCTTTCTAGATCCATCTGTTTGCCTGCAAATTTCAAGATGTTATTATTTCTTACCACTGAGTAGTACTCCATTGTGTAAATGTACCACATTTCTTTATTCATTCTTCGGTTGAAGGGCATCGATTGTTTTCAGGTTCTGACTATTACAAATAATGCTGCTATGAACATAATTGAACAAATGTCCTCGTGGTGTGAGTGTGCCTCCTTTGGGTATATGCCCAAGAGTGGTATTGCTGGGTCTTGATGTAAATTGATTCCTAATTTCTAAGAAATAGCCATACTGATCTCTACGGCAGCTGTACAAGTTTGTATTCCCACCAGCAGTGGATGAGTGTTCCCCTTACTCCACATCCTCTCCAGCATAAGATATCATCAGTATTTTTGATCTTTGTCATTCTGACAGGTGTAATATGGTATCTCAGGGTTCTTTTGATTTGCATTTCTCTGATGGCTGATGATGTTTAGCATTTTCTTAAGTGTCTTTCAGTCATTTGAGATTCTTCTGTTGTGAATTCTGTTTAGATTTGTACCCCATTCTTTAATTGGATTATTTGGTAGTTTGATGTCTAGTTTATTGAGTTCTTTGTACATTTTGGAGATCAGTCCTCTGTCAGATGTGGGGTTGGTGAAGATCTTTTACCATTCTGTAGGCAGCTGTTTTGTCCTGTTGACTATGTCTTTTTTTTTTTTTTTTGAAGCTTCTCAGTTTCAGGAGTCCCGTTTACTAGTTGTTTCTCTCAATGTCTGTGCTACTGCTGTTATATTTAGGAAGTGGTTTCTTGTGCCCATGCGTTCAATGGTACTTCCCACATTCTCTTCAGTGAGGTTCAGTATGGTTGGTTTTATGTTGAGGTCTTTGATCCACTTGGATTTGAGTTTTGTACATGGTTATAGATATGGATCTATTTTCATTCTTCTACATGTTGACATCAAGTTATACCAGCACCATTTGTTGAAGATGCTTTCTTTTTTCTACAGTTTTAGCTTCTTTGTCAAAAACCAGTTGTTCATAGGTGTGTGGGTTAATATCAAGGTCTTTGATTCAATTCCATTGTTCTCCACCTGTCTGTTTTCATGTCAATACCAAGCTGTTTTCATTACTGTAACTCTAGAGCTATAGTCAGGGATGGTGATGCCTCCAGATGTTCCTTTATTGTACATGATTGTTTTAGCTATCCTGGTTTTTTTTTTTTTTTTGTCCATATAAAATTTAGTATTGTTCTCTTGAGGTCTGTGAAGAATTGTGCTGGGATTTTGATGGGTATTGCATTGAATCTGTAGATTGGTTTTGGTAAGATTGCCATTTTTCTTGTGTTAATCCTACCAATCCATGAGCATGGGAGAGCTTTCCATTTTTTGAGATCCTCTTCAGTTTCATTCTTCAAAGACTTAAAGTTCTTGTCATACAGGTCTTATACTTGTTTGGTCAGAGTTACCCCAATATAGTTTATGTTTTGTGTGGCTCTTGTAAAGGGTAATGTTTCTCTGATTTCTTTCTCAGCCTGTTTGTTTGTATATAGGAGAACTACTGATTCTTTTTTTTTTTTTTTTTTTTTTTTTTTTTATCCTGCCACTCATTACTGAAGGTGTTTATCAGCTGTAGGAGTTCCCTGGTAGAATTTTTAGGGTCATTTATGTATACTATCATGTCATCAGTAAGTAACAGTAGTTTGACTTATTCCTGTCCAGTTTGTATCCCCTTGATCTCCTTTTATTGTCTTATTGTTCTAGCTAGGACTTTGAGTACTATATTGAATAGATATAGAAAGAGTAGACAGCTTTGTCTTGCTCCTGATTTTAGTGGAATCGCTTTGAGTTTCTCTCCATTTAGTTTGATGTTGGCTGTCAACTTCCTCCATATTGCTTATATTGTGTTTAGGCATGTTCCTTGTATCCCTGATCTCTCCAAGACCTTTATTATGAAGGGGTTGTTGTATTTTGTCGAAGGCTTTTTCAACATCTACTGAGATGATCATGTGGCTTTTTTCTTTCAGTTTATTTATATGGTGATTAAATTGATGGATTTTAGTGTGTTGAACCATCCCTGTATTTCTGGGATTAAGCCTACTTGATCATGGTGGATTATGTTTCTGATGTGTTCTTGTATTTGGTTTGCTAGCATTTTATTAAATATTTTCGCATTAATGTTCGTGAAGGAGATTGTCTTTCTTAGTTGCATTTTTGTGTAGTTTGGGTATCAGGGTAACTGTAGCCTCATAAAAATAGTTTGGTGGTGTTCATTCTGCTTTTATTGTGTGAAACAATTTGAGGAGTATTGGTATTAGCTCTTCTTTGAAATTTTGGTAGAATTCTTTGCTGAAACTATCTGGCCATGGCCTTTTTTTGATTGAGAGACTTTTGATGACTGTTTCTATCTCCTTATGGATTATAGATACATTAAATTTGTTTATATTGTCTTGATTTAATCTTGATATGTGATACTTATCCAGAAAATTGTCCATGTTCTTTAAGTTTTCCAGTTTTGTGGAATATATGTTTTCAAAGTATGACCTGATGATTCTCTGGATTTGCCCTGTGCTTGTTGTTATGCCCCCTTCATTTCTGACTTTGGTAATCTGGATCCCTCTGATAGCCTTAATTGTACAAACAGCTGCTTTTTAGAATGTGTACTTTGTGTTTAGGTTTTGAGACAGGGTTTCTCTATGTCATCTTAGCTGTCCTGGAACTAGCTCTTGTAGACCATGCTGGCCTTGAACTCACAGAGATGGGCCTGCCTCCCGAGTGCTGGAATTAAAGGCATGGCCACCACTGCCCTGCAAGAGAATGCTGTTTAAAAAGGATATTTTGAGGGACTGGAGAGATGGCTTTGTGGTTAAGAGTACTTGCAGAGGACCTGAATTTGGGTAAGCAACTCACAACCACCTTTAATTCCAGCTCCAGGGAGATCTGATGTTCTCTTCTTGCCCCAACCCTCCCCTCTCCCCGCATGAATGTAAAAATCTTTTTAGAGGTTTGGATGGTGGTTCATTAAGTAAAATAATTGTTTTGTAAGACCTGAATTTGATCACTAAAACCCATGTAAGAACAGAATCCAGGTGAGCTGATGCATGCTTGGAGTGCTGGGAGTTACTGACCAGCCAGTTTAGCCTTCTAGGCTGGTTCCAGTCTAGTGAAAGGTGCTGTGTGACAACCATCCTGTATCTTCCCAAAAGAATGATGTCACCTGAAGATTGACATCCAAGATTCTTTCTTAATCTCCATGCATATGCAAATGTGTGCACACACAAGGATTTTTAGGAAAAGCCTGATAGATATTTAAAAGACTCATGTGGACCTGTATTGTGTTGTATTGCCAGTAGAATGCATTTGTATTTTGTACTTCTTGTACAGTTTTCCCAGTAGTAGTCCCTCCAGTCTTCTGGAGACAACAGTAGACATGCTGAGCAGTAGCACCAGCCTGCTAGCAGCTGGATAAGGACTCAGTGTGACTGCTCTTCTTACAAATACAAAATACAAATGCATTCTACTGGCTTGCTCTTCTTTTCTTTCTTTCTTTTTTTTAAGATTTATTTATTTATTAGGAGGAAGGCAGGGATACAGAGACTCCTGTTCCTTTGGACTGTGGATAAATAAGAAGAGAGCATATCAGAACTCATAAAATGGAATACTACTGGAAATTGTGCTTCTTGAATTAGACTATTTAAGTAAAAAGCACAGTGTTTACTTTTTTTAAAGGGTAAAATTAATAACTGGGATTTTAATATTTTGATAACTTAACCCTTAGATTGGATATTAACAAATCTGCTTTTTTATATGGATATAAATGTATTTTAAGAAATTTTATTTTAAATACATATGTGTTTGTATGTGTGTCTGTGTACATAGGTGGGGGTATCCATGGAGGCCAGAGGTATCTGATCATTTGGAGCTAGTGTTACAATTCTGAGTCACCTAACTGGGTTGTTGAATTGATCTGATGTATACAAGAACAGAAGTAAATCCTCTTAGTCACCAAACCATCTCTTCAGTCACTGACATAAAACTTTTTGCCAAGCTAAAAGTAATTTTGCTTTGTTTTGTTTTTGTTTTTTGAGACAGGGTTTTTCTGTGTAACAACAGTAGCTGTCCTGGAACTCACTTTGTAGACCAGGCTGGCCTTAGACTCACAGGGATCCCCCTGCCTCTGCCTCCTGAGTGCTGAGATTAGAGCAATGTGTCTCCATCACCTGGCAATACTGTGTTTTTAAGTTTCTTGACATTAATGTTTGAAGTTCCTGAACTTCTGCAAACCAGGTTTATAGCAAAAAAGAAAAAAAAAAAAGCTGTAAAATGCAGAATACTAGAGATTTCACAAGGAATTGTGGGCAGTTAATCTAACTCTTTAGTTCACAGGTTAGTAAAAGTATTGTTCCCATAGTGCTGCATTTTGTGTTTATCTTCTGTTGTATTACACCACTAATTATAGGCAAGAGAGGTGTTTTACACTCGTCATCTACTTTTTATCCTTCATTTTAAATATCATGCTTTTTTTAGACAGCAGCAATTCTACTGTCCTAGCACAGTTTGATCTACTATAAAAGTAATGTTATATACATTTGTAACTTTAATTACTTATGTGAAAAACTTGTTTATCTTTTATCCTTTTTTTTTTTTTGAGACAGGGTTTCTCTGTGGCTTTGGAGCCTGTCCTGGAACTAGCTCTTGTAGACCAGGCTGGCCTCGAACTCACAGAGATCCGCCTGCCTCTGCCTCCCGAGTGCTGGGATTAAAGGCGTGCGCCACCACCACCCGGCATCTTTTATCCTTTTATGGAAGTAAAAATGCACAAACTTAAAGCAAAAGTGAACCTTTATTTATACTTACATTTTCTTTTTTTATTTTTCAAGAATTTATTACAAGCACAATTGGTTTATTGCACACAAAAAAAGTTGTGTGGCAGGGAGGAATTGTACATATTATAACCATGTTAATTACAGTACATTAAGATGATGGTTTACAAAATAAGTCTGTAAGTTTAAATATACTAGTGTTATAACCCAATGTACAGACTTTCTTTACACTATACATACAATAATCAGGAATACAAAATACACATAAATAATGCCCATTTTACAGGTGACATTTAAAAGACTGAAAACACCAGCGTTGGGCTTTGACTGAAAACTGGGGCATTGATCCATAAAAACCCTTTCTAAAAATAGAAATGTCTGTGGCAGTAATGCTGCGTGAAGCATCTGGGCACACATTGTTGCAAGACCGTTTCAATAGATTTTAGTTATTAACTATATCTTACAAAAACAGTCTACACATAAATTTATCTTCCAAATATGGAAGACACAAACAGTGTCCCACGTTGTAGTGTCCCGCAAGTGTCACATTGATGCTCACAACAAAAAATATGGAATGGTTCACGAATTTGCGTCATCCTTGCGCAGGGGCCATGCTGGTCTTCTCTGATTGATTCAGTTTTAGTATATGTGCTGCCGAAGTGAGCACTTACTTTGTCTTTTTCATGATGTCCCATTAAAAAGGTATTTCGTCAATGAAAAGAATTTAGAAATAGGCAGGAAGAAAGGGAGGAAACAGACTTCCATTATCAGGGTGGATAAAGGACCAAGCATTACAATTACTGTGCAAGAGGCCGTGAGAAATGTAGCATTTCTCACGTGTGTTGTCACTTAGCCTCCGTGGAGCCTAGACTAAGGTTTCTTTTTCATCAAGTCCAGTTGTTGGTTTGGAACACACTTTTCTTGGGGTATTAGGAATATGTTTCCTTTTTTCCTGTAGTGTCTTCAAGGGCCACTTACATACCTCCTGCAGTGTCCCCGTGGACTCAGCCCCTGTAAAAATGGTAGAACAAAGAATGTAACTTGACAACATTAAGTGTTGTTTTTAAATAAATAGAGCTCTTGTTTTCAATTTGATGAACAGGAATTTTCCAACTCTAACCCTCTCTTTACAATCTGTTTTCAATTTGCAAAAATATCTGGTCCAATTTTTAGACATAAAACTGTTTAATTTATTTTTTAATGATTTTCTGACTCTCTAGTTACCATCACTGAACGCAACACATTATTTTATAGGTTTCAGTACTTTTTTCATTGGCACACTATTGTTACTGCTTTGACATTAGCCCTCCTATTCTACCTTTTATCTCTTTGTAACACTGTGTTCTGTTTCCCTTTCTGTGGAAGATCTCCTGTCTTACCCCGGTTCCTTACCTAGTTATCTAACATCTGCGGTTATTCGGATTGAAACACACATGTCTAAAACTTAAAATCTAACTTCTACGCATACGATAAAAATACAGTATTTGCCTTTTGGGGTCTGGGTTACTTCACCCAGAGTGATTGTTTCTAGCTTCATCCATTTACTTGCACGTTTCTTTTTTCTATGTTACAGTAATTGTTCATCAGTTGATAGAAATTATTCTACTTAGGGTTTTTATTGCTGTGACAAAACAGCATGACCAAAATCAAGTTGGGGAGGAAAGGGTTTATTTGGCTTACACTTCTACATTGTGGTCCATCACTGAAGGAAGTCAGAACAGCAATTCAAATAAGTCAGGAACCTGGAGGCAGGAGCTGATGCAGAGGCCATGGAGGGGTGCTACTTACTGGCTTGTTCTACATGGTTTGCTTAGCCTTCTCCTTTCTTCCCTCCCTCCCTCCCTCCCTCCCTCCCTCCCTTCTCTTCTTCCTTTCTTTCTTCCCCCTCTCTCTCTTCTTTGTGTCTTTCACATCATGCCTCCTGATTCCACCCATCTCCTTCCCCACCCCAAAGTAAAACAAAATTTAAGAGGGAAATGAAAAAAGGGAAAAAGAAGAAGGAGAAAATCTCATCATTGAAGCTGCAATATGACACAGTGAGACATACAGTAAACTCCTTTATTTTTACATACTGACATTTATCAGAAAAAAATCATTAATCCGAGGGCTGGAGAGATGATTCAGAGGTTAAGAGCACTGGCTGTTCTTCCAGAGTTCCTGAGTTCAATTCCCAGCAACCACATGGTGGTTCATGACCATCTATAGTCAGATCCGGTGCCCTTTTCTGGCATGCAGGCGTACATGCAGGCAGAACAATGTATATAAAATTTAAAAAAGAAAGAGTCATTGGTCTGGTTTGAAGCCCCTTGTCTTCGTTGCACCATCAATACTGGCCCTCACTGGTACTCTTCTTGGACATCCCATTGCTGCCCTGGGTCCACAGGACTGAATACCGCCCTCGTCCTGGGATTAGTGGGGTGGATGTTGGGGTGGGCCAACACATAACCCTGGTTCTGGACCTGGGTAGTAGCAGGGTTAGTCAGCCTGCCAGTTCTCCCCAGTGTTTACCACCAGAGTGGGCTCTCCAGCACTGTCCTGGCTAGTTCACTCCTTGCATCAATGAATAGGGGGCAGGACCAGTTCTCAGACTTTCATGTTCTCAGGGTCAGTTTTCCTACACCTACACTTTCAGGGCTATCTCTACTGTGTTGCCTAGGTGAGGTGTAGCGGGCACTCTCCTACGTGGTTCAGCCTGCTTTCTTATAGAATCTAGGACCATTAGCTCAGGGATGGCACTATACACAATGGGCTTCACTCTCCTGAAGCATAATTAATAAAAACTCAGAGACAGATGTTGGGGTTCAACCTGAAGACCAGAAAAATCGAAGTAGCCAGCCATTGACTTACCTCACTCCCAGTCTGAAAATGGTGATCCTGCCTCCAGGAAACCTCAGAATGAGACTGAGACTGGGATTGAGAGCTGTCTGCTCCTGTTTTATAATCCTCTCTAGTTCTGAGATAGAGGTTGTACACCACTACAGCCTGCTTTCTGTGGCAAGCTAGTGTGGCTACTGGGATTAAAGGTGTGTCTTTGTGGCTACTGGGATTAAAGGTGTGTCACCACTGCCTGGTCTGTAAGGCTGGCCAGTGTGGCTGTTTTAATTTTCTGATCCTCAGGCAAGATTTATTTATTAAAATACAAATGAAATGCCACTACACTCTCCCCAATAAATCATTAAGAAAATGCCTTCCAGCAGACTCTTAGGGAGGCATTTTCTTGATTGAGAGTCTCTCCTTTCAGATAACTCTACTGTGTCAAGTTGACCTAAAACTAGCTAGCATACACATCTAGGCTAGTTCCAATTTCTGGATCAAGAGGGAATTATTTTATTTGTTTGTTTGTTTACTGTATTTTAAGACAGGGTTTTTCTATGTAGCTCTGACTGTTTTAGAACTTACTTTGTAGACCAGGCTGGCTCAGACTCAGAGATTAATCTGCCTTTGCCTACCGAGTACTGGGATTAAAGGCATGCACCACCATGCCCAGCTTTTAAGTCTTTTCTTTTTTTTCTTTTATTTATTTATTATATATACAACATTCTGCCTCCATGTATGCCCACATGCCAGAAGAGGGCGCCAGATCTCATTACAGATGGTTGTGAGCCATCATGTGGTTGCTGGGAATTGAACTCACGACCTCTGGAAGAGCAGTCAGTGCTCTTAACCACTGAGCCATCTCTCCAGCCTCCAGTCTTTTCTTTTTTTTTTAAAAAAAATTTAGAATTGAATGAAAATACAACATACATAGACCCATAGGACACAATTAAGGCAGTCCTAAGCAGCAAGTTCATAGCACCAAGTTCCTAAATAGAAACCTGGAAAGATCTCATTAACAACTTAAGAGAACACTTGGAATCTCTATAAAAAGAAATGATACACAAACCTAAGAAATAATCAAACTTGGGGCTGAAACCAATGAAATAAAAACAAACAAAAAGCAATAAAAAGAATCAGTGAAATGAAGAGTTCGTCCTTAGAGAAAACAAGATTGACAGATCTTTTAACCAAATCAACCAAAAGACACAGAGAGTGGATCAAAATTAATAAAGTTATAGATGAAAAGGCAGACTCTGAGTTAATTCATGGAATCATAAGGACTTATTTTAAAAATATGTTATCATGAACTTGAAAACCTAAAAGAAATGGATGAAGGTTTTTTAAAATATATGTATGACCTACTGAAGTTAAGTCAAGATGAAATAAACGATTTAAACACATCCATAATCCCTAGGGAAATAGAAGTGGTAATTAAAACTCTCCCAACCAAGAACAGGCAGTATTGGTTCACATCTTTAATCCAGTAATCAGGAGGCTGAGGTAGGCGGATCTTTTTGAGGCCAATTTGGTCTAGAGAGAGATTTCCAGGACAGTAGGGAAACACACACACACACACACACACACACACACACACACACACACTAAAACCCTGTCTCAAAAAACAAAACAAACAAAACAAAAATCTCCTAACCGAAAAATAAAGCCCAAAGCCAGATTGATTCTGTCTCTGCACAAAATCTACCAGACCTTCAAAGAAAACTAACACCAGTGAAGTGCTTGTTAAATTATTCCATGAAATAGAAACTGAAGGAACATTTCTGAATTCTTATTGTGAAGCCACTGTTATCCTGGCACCAAAAACATACAGATGCAATAAAATAAAAGAAGTTATAGACCAATATCTCTGATGAATATAGATAAAAAGTTCTCAATATTGTTGCAAACTGAATTCAAGGACACATCAAAAAGATTATTTATGATGATCAAGTTGGCTTCATCCCAGTGACACAGGGATTGTTCAACATACGCTAATCAGTAAATATAATCTGCCACATAAACTGAAAAACAAAGTCACATGATCATCTCATTAGATGAAGAAAACACTTTTGATAAAATTCAGCATCCCTCATGATAAGACCAGGAGTATGAGGGGCATACCCCAGTGTAATAAAGGTAATTTATAGTAACCTGTAGCCAACATCACCCTAAAATAGATAGAAACTCAAAGCATTTTCATTTCAGCCAAAAAGAAAAGGATGTTCACTCTCTCCATACCTTTTCAATATAATATTTGAAGGATTTTTTTAAATTTTATGTTGATTAATGTTTATCTTTCATGTATGGGTGAAGGTGCCATATTCCCTGGAACTCAGACAAGTATGAGTTGCCATGTGGTTGCTGAGAATTGAACCTGGTCCTCTCAGAGTAGCCAGTGCTCTTAACTGCTGAGCCATCTCTCCAGCATCACTTGAAGTTTTGTAAAAAAAATCTATTTAACTTTATTTTATGTGCATTGGTACGAGGGTGTCAGGCCCCCTGGAACTGGAGTTACAGACAGCTGTGAGCTGCCATGTGGATGCTGGAAATTGAACCTGGGTTCTCTGGAAGAGTAATCAGTGCTCGTAACCACTGAGCCATCTGTCCAGCCCCCTTGAAGTCTTAACTAGAGCAATAAGTATTTCATTTCTTAAAAAAGAAAAGCACTCAATATTATTTTGAAACAGACATATTGTGATTAAAAAACTATTAAGCAGGGCTGGAGAGATGGCTCAGTGGTTAAAGAACACTGGTTGCTCTTCCAGAAGTCCTGAGTTAATTCCAAGCAACCACATGGTGGCTCACGATCATCTATAATGAGATCTGGTGCCTTCTTCTGGCCTGCAAGCCTACATATAGGCAGAATATTGTGTGCATAATAAATAAATAAATAAATAAATCTAAAAAAAGAATCTTATTAAAAATAACTCAAAGTATGTCAACTTTTTGACCTGTTTTAGTCTTTGTATCAGGTACTTGATACATCATATATGCATCATACAAATATAGAAACCATACAAGTGTAATCTGTGTATTGTTTACAAGCGTACATGTTCATGATCTGTTAATAAGATTATGCCAAGTAACAGATATATTTGAAAATCATGTCAGAGTAGGTGTTCATGCAGTGATACCTGTAGAATCAATAAATCACTGATAATTCTCTAAATCAGTGATACCTATAATTTAATAAAATCATTGAATTTTGTTTATTGATGTTATGTTCCTGCTTCTTGATATTTCAGAATTTAGTAATTATTTATTATTATTTGCTTCCTTAAACATGCTTTTTGTTTATTCATTGGTCATTTTATTTGCTATTGTTGTTTTGTTTTTGTTTATTTGAGATGGGGGGTCTCACCATGTAATCTTGGCTGTCCTAGAGCTCTCTTTATACACCAGGCTGGCCTTGAACTCACAGAGGTTCTGCTATCTCTGCTTCCCAAGTGCTGGGATTAGGGTTGAGCATTACTAATCTGGATTGTTAGTCTGTCTTTATATTGCTTAACTTACAAACAAAATCCCATTTTGTGATATTCTGGAGTATATTAGCAATGTACAAAATCATTGAATAGCATCAATTTTGTCTTATTTTATATATAAACATTTTCCTTATTTATTTCTTGAAAAAGAGCTATTGAAAAGTCAGACAGTAATAGAATGGGACTCTCTAATGCTTATTTTCATTTAGTATCTCTCCATATATATATATATTCTCTGTATATATACATACAATCATATATATGTATACAGAAGCATACAGATTTTTAGATTTTTTTTAAAATTTGAGACAGAGTCTCATGTCTTCCAGGCTTGCCCTGAACTCACTGTGTAGCAAAAGATAATCCTGAATGTCTGTTCTTCCTGCTTGTGTCTCTCAAGTGCCTACATCTTGTAGTGCTGGGCACTAAATCTAGGCATGCTAGGACAGCAATATATATATATATATATATATATATATATATGTAATGTATGTATGTGTATGTATGTGTATGTATATGTAATGTATAGTTTTGAACTGGCATTTTAAGTCAACCTTTTCAGTACTTTTAGAATTGGATACAGAAATTAATCCTAAATAGTCAGTCATTTCCTCTGTAAAGGGTCACAACATACCAATTATTTAAAAAAATAATTATAAGATTTGTTAAAAAAAACAGAGATTCCGGTAGAAAGAATATAAAATTAATAAATAAACTAATATTAAGTGGGAGTCATGACCAAATTAATTAAATACAGCAGTAAGGAACTCTGTTGAGAGAACTGAAAGAGGTAGTACAAAATGACATGGTGCCTTAATATGACCTATATAAATAATGTGAGAGTCAAGGGGCTGCTGTTACTGTTTATTTTTTATTTTTAACTTAATTTTTTAAATTTTATGTCCATTAGTCTTTTGACATGGGAAGTTTCAGGGAACCTGAAACTGGAGTTGCAGACAGTTGTGAGCTGCCATGTGGGTGCTGGAAGATGGACACAGGTCCTTTGGAAGAGCAGTCAGTGCTCTAAAACACTAAGCCTTCTCTCTAGTCCCCAACTGATGTTACTGTTAACTATATGTATTACCATTCTTCTTAAGAGGAGGAATAGTAAGTCGGACACTAATTTTAGCTTGAATATAACACCTTTCTCTGTTTTCTTATTCCTCCATGTCTGTCCTCATTCCTGACTTTATGCCATAGTGCATTAATATGATTTGTTTATCTTGATACGTATTTTAAAGAAATAAAATACAGGGAAAGATTTCTCAAAACCATTTCTGTTATAAATTATTTCAATACAATGAAAATCCAAACAGTGTTTATATTAATTACAGTGATGGGACAGATAATTTTGTCAGTCTCACTGCATCATGTGAGGGAATGTGCTGTGCAGTGGCAAATAGGTAGGTAGCAGGAGCTCCAGATACAACATCTGTAGCACTAATAAATAAAAACCCAGAGACAGATATTGGGGTTCAAGCTGATAATCAGGAAAACAAAGCAGCCAACCACTAGAGAGTTCTTACCTCTACCAAGGTTCAGACAAAGGGTTGATTCTGTCAGATTGTATGTAGGTCAAGGGTTTTATGGATGGTTGGTGCCCATGTTTCTCTTTAGGTGGCTTACGGAGTACCTTTCCACACCAAAGAGACTAGGATGTAAGTGAAGACTCTCTGTGGGTACCACCTTTACTTCTCCTTGTTCAATGAGTTGTAGGTGTTGTTTTCAGCAGTGGGACCCGCTGTCAATTCCTGGAGAACAACCCTTTGTTTTAGCAACAACCTGGGTTGTTTGGGGATTTCCATGAGATCTGCCCCCTTTGGCCAAGAACTCAATTGAATGCAACCCAGTTCTACCACTGGACCACTGGAAGCCTCGCCTGGTGACAATAGATAACCTGCTGAGACTCTGTATCCCCTATTACTGGGAATCCTCATTAGGATTACTGTCAAAATTTCAGGAAACTTCCGCTGTACCGTATTTCTGCAAAACTCCTCAAGTGCCCCCCAGTTCCAGCCATCTCTTCCACACTCTTGTCCTCCATCTCATTCCCCTCCAAACCTGACATCCCCAGCTCCCATCCTCACCTGCCCCAGTCTGCCTAGTAAAACCTATTTTCTCCTCACAGGGAGATCCATGCATCACCCTCCCACACAGCCCCTATACTTCTCCTTTTTACCTGACCTCTCTGGGTCTATGGACTAAGCTCGGTTATCATTTACTTAATGGCTAATATCCACTTATAAGAGAATACACATTTATTGTTGTTAGTCTGGGTTATCTCACTCAGGATAGTTTTCTCTAGTCCCATCCCTTTGCCTGCAAATTTCATGAAGTCATTTGAAAATCTGAACATCTTTTCTTTTCCAGAATAACTTGCATTTTATCAAGAAAATGAGTAGTAAAGATACTGTACTTGTTTGACAGTAAAAGTTCTAGCAATATTGACACACAAGCAGAGGAGTTGGTGTCAGTGACCCTATGTAGTCTTTACTTTGTTATATGCAGTGGCTAATACCTGACAAAGGCTATTTATGAAGAAAGGTTTTGTTTCTGCCCAGGGTTTAAGAAGGGATGTCATTCGTCCTGGGTAGTGAAGAATGGCATGGAAGGAGACTGGGGACCAGAAGAGTAAACACCAAGGAGTAAAACACCAAGATGAACATGTAAAAGAAGCTCTTCTGCAGAGGAACATCAGACCCTTCCTCTCCTGCTGCTGTGTGTATGCATACAGAACAGGAGGTACCAGCACGAGTCCTGTAAAGAGATGGATGGCCCAATGCTCATTGAGCTCTTTAGCCACTCACATCTTAGGAATGCTTTTCCTTTCTTAATAAGCTGTCTCTATTTCTTTCTTTCTTTTTTACTTTTTATTTATTTATTTATTTTATTTGATGTGCATAAGATTTCCTGCCTTCGTTTAGTGTGTCTGTGCACTACATGCCTGCTTGGTGTCATTAGAAGTTAGAAGAGAGTGTTGGATTCCCTGGAACTGGTGTCAAAGCATTGTGAGTCTCCATGTGGATGTCAGGAATTGTACCAGGGTCATCTGAAAGAGCAGACAATGATTTTTTTTAAATTATTGAGCCATTCCTCTTTTTAAAAAATTTTAAATATATTTTTAAAGACAGAGGATTTCATTATGTAGCACTGGCTGGACTACAGCTTACTTTGTAGATCAGACTGGCCTTGAATTAACAGAGCTCTACCTGCTTGTACCTTCTTAGTGCTGGGGTTAAAGGTTGCTATACCTGGCTTTATTTCTGTTCTTTGCCAAGTGTCCTGCTACAGTCCTTTACTTTGGATCACAAGAACCTAGAATCAAGTGCCCTTTGGTATAGATCTAAGGCTCCCTATGAAGCATTTTTTTTTCCCTTTTTCTTGGATACTGGCCAAAGGCTTCAACATGCTTTCTGGGGTACTGTGGGATTCTCAGTTCTTCACCTCTGACGTGACTTTCTCCATCTCCCCTTTTCCCGGCAACTGAAGGGATTTTTTTTTTTTTTGAGACAGGGTTTCTTTGTGTAGCTTTGGTGCGTGTCCTGGAATTAGCTCTGGTAGATCAGGCTGGCCTTGAGCTCATAGAGATCTGCCTGCCTCTGCCTCCTGAGTGCTGGAATTAAGGGTGTGTGCCACCACCACCACAAACGAGCTAACTACAGGGTTTTTAAAATTGCCTATCCAGTTGTTTTTCTTTCAAACTTTAATAAGTTGTCCCTAAACTTCCATCTCAATTCATTCTGAAATGTTCTCATTAGTAAGTTCAAAAACTCAAAAAGGAAACATTGGCTTCCCTGGTTACCATGGCAATAGGAGAATTAGGCAGCTGGTCATATATTGTCTGCAGTCAGGAAGCAGTGAGATATGGCTCCTAGTGCCTAGCATGCTTTCTCCCTTTTCGTCAGCCTTTGACCTCACCATTCAGGACTGTCTTTCCTCTAGAGGAACCTCTTTCTGGAAATAGACTTATGGAAAGTCTCAGAGGTTTGTTTCAGTGGTGTGATCGTTCTAGGACTGAACTATGTACACCAAAAATATGTAAGATTGTGTTTTAAATACTGAATGTAGATATGTTTGATTTGCTAACATATGCTTATTAAATATATCCATAAATGCACTAACATTAAATTATTTACTTGTTATAAATATTTATTAAATATCTTTAACATTAAATAATGCATGTGTTAGGGCTGGAGAGATGGCTCAGCAGCCCTTGCTGCTTAGATGACCAAAGTTCAGTTCCTAGCACCCACTCCAGGCAACTCATGACAGCTGGGAACTCCCTGGGCATCTGATGCACTCTTCTAGATTCACAAAGTACTTCTCAGAGAAACACACACATAGAGATTAAAAAAGAAATGTGTGTATGTTATATAGTAAATACATGTGTTGACTTCTGTGAAGACGAAGACTGATGCCCTTGGCTGCACTACCTGTGGTTTGACATCCTTATGCTGTAAAACAGCTCAGAGAATGTGGGTACCTCATAGTGTCTCATGGCACTGTTTTTATGTATACAACATTCTGCCCCCATGTATGCCCGCACGCCAGAGGAGGGCGCCACCAGATCTCAGTACAGATGGTTGTGAGCCACCACGTGATTGCTGGGAATTGAACTCAGGGCCTCTGGAAGAGCAGCCAGTGCTCTTAACCTCTGAGCCATCTCTCCAGCCCCCAACTGTTTTTATAGTTTTTAATAGATCCAAATAATGTTAGAATCATCTTATAAAATTGCTTTGCTGTTGCAAAAATGAGAGATATGCATTCATGGCAGAAGTAGGGTATGGTAGCTTGATTGATTACCTAGTAATATGGTTTACAAAGAGAATGCATTGCAGTTGTCATTGATGCCATTGAGTCTGAGACACTAATTTATGTACTAGATTTACAAGACTCTTGTGTCTGGTAAAAAAAATAGAATGGTCCCATCTAGAAAGAATTACAGCTTGAGTGGGGAAACTACAGCCACAGCCCCACTAACTTTCACACTTTGAAGAGATGAGGGGTGATCTTTTGGCTCTTTGTCCCTAAGACCCCTTTAGGAGAACTTACTATTTCTACAAAATATCAGTACTATCATTTGCCCCTTGCAGGAATAAAGATAATTCTTTGAAAATAAAAATTGCTATCTGATAACATGTTGCATCTCGTTGCTGGGAAAATACCCTTTTCAAAATATTTGTCTGTGGAGATGATTATCATTCATCTGTCAATGGATTGATCATGTCATATATTATACTAAAATTATTAAGAATTAAAGTGTGTATGTTTTATTCTGAATGTGAGAAACTTAAAATCTCAATAAAGAGGCATGAGAAGTATGAGCACAAAATAATTATGGATTTGTAGAAATTAGGAGTATGAAGTACTTGGCAATTTTGTTTTGTAAAAATTGGTGATTTTAGATTTTTAAATTGAAAAATGTTGAAGAGCATGATTCACAATTATTTTTCCAATTAGTAGTTTATGTATATTTTGTTTGTTTTTTTTAAACATCTTAAAAGAAAGAAGCCTTGAACCATGTTATTTATTTATTTTATTTTATTTTATTTTTTATTTTTTGAAAAGGTATTTAAATTCTGGAACACTATTTTTATACATTTTAAATTTAAAAATGTTATGTTCAATTAACTGGAAAGTACTTGAATAGTCTGTAGGTATTAGTGTTACAGTAAGCAATATGATTAGTAAACTAAGGTGAAAATAAGGAGAGAATCAAAGTCCTTTGTGACTAGAACTGCTGGTTTTCATTACTTTTTAAAAATTTTTATTTTATAAGCATTGATGTTTTGCCTGCTTGTATCCCCTTGGGAGGGTGTTGGGTCCACTGAAACTGAGGCTACGGACAGCTGGGAGCTGACATGTGGTTGCTGGGAATCCAACTCAGGACCACTGGAAGAGCAAACAGTGCTCATGAACTGCTGGTTCTCAATTTTGTATTCCTAGTATTTGCCCAGAGCCTGGCATCAGGAGATGTTTACTAGATGCTGTTTGAGTAGATGAGTAGCTGAAAATGATCAGATAGTGGCTCTCAAGAAAGTTAAAGCCCTCAGATATAATGAGTACAACAACAACAAAAAAGCAAAGACTAAATAAGAGTTCTGTGCCTAGTGATTATGATTTAAAAGTATTAGAATCTGGAGGGCATAGTACTATATGTGGAGCGCTGTTATCAGAAATTATAGCTTCTAAGCAAGGTAAAGTCTTTTTTCTTTATTTAAAGATTTATTTATTTATTATGTATACAATGTTCTGTCTGTCTGTATCCTTGCTGGCCAGAAGAGGGCACCAGATCTCATTACAGATGGCTGTGAGCCACCATGTGGTTGCTGGGAATTGAACTCAGGACCTCTGGAAGAACAGACAGTGCTCTTAACCTCTGAGCCATCTCTCCAGCCCAAGGTAAAGTGTTCTGAGGAAAGTTGGACATGAACAACCCCCACAGGATTGGCCGGATTTGGATGGAATATGGGAGTCTTCCTGAGTGAGGAAAACATCATGACTAATAATGGGGTGAGAAAGTGTGTTGATGGAATTGGAAACTGCTAACCTCTGTGGGTGTTAGGTTCCCATTCAATACCAAAGTGGCTTTCCTGAGTGCTACAGCCATGTCTATCTGCCAGGAGACTGCCTGGCACACTGGTTCTCAGCTGTTTGCTCAGATGGTTTGACAGATGGATAGATAGTAGGAAACAATGCTTTTCATGTCAGTAAGGCTTCCCTGGGAAAGCTAGAAAATTAGCATGACTTTGATCATTACAACTCACAATTCATAGTGTTAAATAAAGCAGTGTTGCTTTGAAGGCTGTAAGACAGGCTTGCCTTCCTATAGTACACTGGTTGCCACTTTTTCTGCTCACCCTACCCTCTATTTCTTCAGCACACTGAGCTGCCAGAGTCATTGGTTACTGCCTAGAGGAAAATCTTCTGAGGTCCTGAGAGGTGTGGACACTAGGAGTCTGACGTTAAATGTGCTTCTGGGCATTGAGACCTGTAACTTCAGAATGTGGGTTGCCTGAAGCAGTGCAGGGGATCACAAGAGGAGGAAAGAGGGCATCCCCCAAAATTTGTTTAGTTACTCCCCTGGGAATGGGGACAGAGAGTAGGGAGAGGTCTGCTGAGGAGCTGGGAATGAGACCAGGGGAATTGGACAAGAGGAATGGAGGCAGAGGGTAACCTACAGTTAGTGTACTTACTTTCCTGGTGAAAGTGATCTGAGGATTCACAGGGACTGACTGCTAGATTTGAGGGCGGGGACAAAGCAATAAGTAGTATGAAAGGAAGCTATGTATAATCCCCAGAAACGGAGGGTCAGGGGGTTTGAAAAGGCATTCATTCTCCTGCATAGGTGGGGACTGGACTTGGAAGGAGCAGAGAGATGTGAAGATCTACAGTTGCCCTACCCGCTTCCCTGGCAGGAGTGGCTGCAGGAGCTGGGGCTGGTATACAGCAACTGCTCGGGTGAGAGAGGTTAGAAGGGAATGGTCTATGGGATGCACTGGAGATGAGGTTTTGCGGAGGATGCCGCGGTGTTCTGTGGCACTGGTACAGGTGAGACAAGGGCACTGACTGGGTCTGGAGGAACAGAAGGAGATGTGATCTGCAGCTGGCCTACCTGCTTTCTACAGCAGGGGCCTATGGGTTTCCATGGTGACCATCTGCTGGAGTTGGGGGCTGGGACAAAGCAACTAGTGAGGTAAGGGTGGTTAGGAGGGGACGGTCTGTGGGACTAGATGGTAGGAGCCTAGAGACCAGGAAAGAGGAGGCTGCTGATGGTGTTCTGCTCCAGAGCTGGGAAACCCGCTTTGCTGCAGTGTTTATACGTTGTCTCCACCCAGTGTTTGTCTCAGACCACTTTATTAAAACTTAGCTGCCTTTGTTTCTAGACCCTCTAGTCTGTTGCATCAGGGTACACATTTACTTCCATGCTAGTTACACGCTGTCTGTTATCCTGTGGCTCTGGAGTAGAATTCAGTCCAGGAACTGTGCTGTCACCATGTGCCTCTGCCTGTATGGGGTTGCTTTATCTTTGTGCTTTTGTCTGAAATATTGCATATCTTTTCTCTTAAAAAAGCCATTGAGATTTCAAGTAGGATGTCACTGAAATTTTAGATTGATTTTGATAATAAAGCCATTTTTGCATTATTAATTTTTTCTAATTCATAAACTTTAGAGGTTTTTCCATGTTCTAGTGTTTTTCAGTTTCTCAAAAATTTTTTTTAGGGGGCTGGAGAGATGGCTTGGTGTTTAAGAGCACAGACTGCTCTTTCAGAGGACCTGGGTTCAATTCCCAGCACCCACATGGCAGCTCACAACTGTCTGTATCTCCAGTTCCGGGGGTTCTGACACCTTTACACCAATGTACATAAAATAAATTTAGAAAAAAGAAAAAAAATTAGATTGTTTTATTTTAGATACATGAGTATTTTGCCTGCACACATGTCTGTGTACCATGTGTGTGTCTGTGGTGATCAAAAGAGAGCTTTATGTTCCCTGGAACTGCCTTATGGGTGCTGGGAATTGAAGCTGGCTCCGTTGGAAAATCAGCCAATGCCTGTAACCAGTGAGCTATCTCTGCAGCACCCACTGCTTTATTAAGTGCCTTATAGTTTCATTGTGGAGGCTTTCACTTCTTTAGCTAGGTTTATTCCTAGATATTTAGAAAAACTATTACTAGTGGGATTTGTTTCCCTGGTTTCTTTGTTGGAGAGTTGAATCTCAGTCAATTTTAAGTGCTTATCAGGTCAAAGAATTCTGAAGGGGCTCTAGGTTTAAGTGCAGGTTGGATAAGGATCTGCAGATAAGGATAACATGACTTCATTTTGTTCTTATAAGTGTATTAAGTGTAATCTTTGGGAGATGGGGTTTCACTAGGTGGTAAAGTCTATGGAGGGCTCGGTTGTGCCTCGGTTGGCTGCGGTCAAGGTCCTCTCTCTTACATCTCCTAAGTCCTAGCATCCCAGATGCTGACAACATTCCTGCCTTGTATCAATTATTGTATTAATGATGATAGATCCTCAGTTAATGTCTACAACCAAAGTCAGATCTTTGTCTGCTTTTTGAATAGTTTGGTGATGGGATGTGGGGTAGGAAAATTAAGTGTATGGACTGAGGCATATAGACTGAGGGTTGAATTTCAAGATACTCATTTCCTGGACCTCTGGCTTGTTTCTGTCTTTCTGCATACCCACTCTTCTCTGTAGGGTGGAGAGAGTGTATCAGGATATGACCTGAAGTTTTATTATTTGCATAAGTCTGCTCTACACTAGACCCATGAATATTACTAGAAGTCAGACACCTAAGTTCTGCAGCTAGTTAAACATGGTTTAAAATGAAGAATTTGGTTTCAAGCCTCGGGTAATGCAGATCTCTAATATATCTATTAAGTAATAAATCAAAGATGAAAATGTTATTAAAATTTTCAATTTTATATCAGAATGGCTATCTCTTCATAAATATTTCAAATTTTAGCAGTATTTTATGTAAATAGATAGTAAAAAATTATTCTGTTATCTCTGGGTCTGCATAGCACCTCATTTAGAAACAGCTTCCTGCAGAAGGATATACACTGAATATATGGGTACTAAATTCTTAATCCCCATTGCAGTTCTCATGTACTTTAAAATATTAATGACTTGATTATATAAGTTATATACATAAGTCCATATATTGAATGCACTGCTAGGAACTGAGTTAAATGCAAGTTTATCTTCTTACTGCCTCACTTACTCTGTGGACCAGAATTTGTCTTTGCAGATCCACTTCCCAGAGGCAATTCTCATAACTAGTTTTTTTGTTTGTACTACTACAGATAATCTGTGCATTTAAAGATTTTACCCATAATTATTAAATTATGTGTATATGTATACATGCTTATAAAATAGTAATTTTATATTCTTCTGTCCTGTTCCTTTTTTCCCTTCTATAGTTTAATTTTTTTCATATCTCTTCATTGATAATCACCTATTAATTGACCACTTTATTTTGAATATTTACATACTTAGAAAAATGTTTATATGTATTTATTTTGTGTGTGTGTATGTGTGTGTGTGTGTGTGTGAGAGAGAGAGAGAGAGAGAGAGAGAGAGAGCATGTGCTTTGGATTCTGGGCTTCTTGGTAGTTTCTTTTTCTTGCTGAGCCATCCTACCTGAAATTTAGATATTTTAATTTAGTTCTCCAAGGTTGTGATAATACACTGTTTATATAATAAATATCTATTTGTTTGTCATTTTAATCTTTCTTTCTTTTCTTTCTTCCTTCCTTTCTTCCTTCCTTCCTTTCTTTTTTCTTTTCTTTTCTTTTTTTTTTTTTTTGGTTATTCAGGACAGGATTTCTCTGTAGTTTTGGAGCCTGAACTAGCTCTTGTAGACCAGGCTGACTGAACTCACAGAGATTCACCTGCCTCTGCCTCCTGAGTGCTGGGATTAAAGGTGTGCATCATCATTGTCCGGCATAATTTTTGTATTTTCTTAGATTGCTATTGTCTTTTAACTTTATTGTGTACTTAAACATGTTACATAGAATTTTAAGTATGTATATTTTATCTTATAAATTTTCATCATTCAATTGTTCTTTGAAAGGATTTTCACTAAAGTACTCATTTTTAACTTTAAATTTTTAATCAAATTAGATTTAGTTTCAATATAAGCATATCCATTCTATTTTCTTAGATTTATTTTACATATTTTAATGTTTGCTTGCATATGTGTAATGTGCACCATGTATGTTCCTAGTACCTGAAGAATCCAGAATATGGCATTAAGTCCTGTGAAATTGGAGTTACAGACATTTGTGAATACCGTGTGAGTGCTGGGCACTGACCTCAGAGCCTCTGCAAGAGCAGTTCTCTTAACCACTAGGCCATCTCTTCAGCCCTTCCATTTTCATTTTTATTTCAAGATAGCTACCCATCTTTTCTGCACTGATGCAGAGTTTTATCTTTATTATGTTGTAAATTCTCATGCTATTTATATAAAACTAAATGTAAATTTGAAATTTACCTTTATTTTCACTATGTCATTGCAACCATATTATTTTCTGATTATTATGTCAGAATTATTATCTGATATTCATTTTATTTATAATAAATTAAGCAATATAATTACATGTTTTAGTACGAGTTGGATTAATTTTCTCCATTGCTTCTATTTTATTTTATTTCTATTTTATTTTATTAATGGTTATTAAAGCAGGGTTCTGTACATGCTGCTAAAGTGTTCTACCACTGAACTACCTCCTCAGCCCCTGCCTTCTTCTCTTCCCTTTCCTTCCTCTCTGTCATCTTCTCTTTTCCACTCCTCTCTCCTGCCTCCTCTTTCTTCTTCTGCTTCTGTACCAGGAATAGAATGTCTGCTTGCTGAGTAAGTTCTTGACAACCAAGCTCCAACTCCAGCCTTTTTGTCTCTTTTGGACAGGGTTTCACTCTGTAGCTCCTAAGTCCTTTCTCTTCATCCTCCCAAGTAGTTGAGAGTATAAGTCTGAGACAGCAGCAGGCTTGGCTGGTTTCATTATTTCTAAAAGGAATTTAATGTTTCCTATTTTAGCTTTTAGGATCTCATTCTTTCTCAGTTTCCTAAAAATTGAATGAAAAACAGGATTAGATGATGAATTTAACTTTGTTAATTCCACAATCCACATAATTAAATTTTGTGTCTAATTTTTAGCAATATTTGCCATATATCTGCAAGAAATAATCTTTTAGGGCTATGTGGATGCCCCGCACATCTTCAGATACAATACAGACTAAAAAGTTGTTATAAGCCCTGAAACACATTCAGAATAATACATCTCATACCCTGTTCCCTGTAGACATCTTTTGTAAATCGGAGAGTGCGTTAGTCACTTGAACCCCATTGGTATAAGGTTTTCTCGGCACTTAATTAACAGCCACAAAGAATATTTTGGTTAACTGTGGCATTGTATGCCATGTGTGTAAGTATCTTGTTTCTCTCACATCTAAGGGCCTAACCAGCATTCAGTTTTTTCTTAAGGATCTGTTTTCTGAGACTATTCCATGTAGCAAGTAGTTCTTGGTCCAGTCAGCTTCCAGTTATTTAAACAGAAATTTAGTACACAGAATTATCAAGCTGTTATATAAATATCTCTGTAAACTTAAAACAACTCTGTAGGGTACTCCAGAGCTGGGAGAGAAAGGGGCAGAGGGAGGGAGGGAGAGAGGGGAGGAGGAGAGAGCGATAAAGGAAAGACTTGTGGAAGGGTCTTCTGAAGGCTTTTTGTCCTCTTCAGAAAATATTGAGATGTGATGCATTGGGTGGCAGAAAAATTTCTGGAGTGGCTGTGAATGGTCTGTAGTTGTTTGCAGAGCTGTTTGCAGAGCACACAGAGAGTTTTCTGGATCATTAGTCAACACAGAACACATTGAAATCAGGGGTGGCTGACATACAAGGAGGCCTGGAGTGCATTGGTGTGGCTCTGAGGTTGAGGGGCACAGGAATGAACAAAAATGAGCTAAGCACGTCTGAAAAGGAGGCAGGGCTTCAGTGTCCAGTGTCCATGGAGCTGGCAGAAAGACTTCACTGGGCTCAGCTGCAGTTGAGTTTACTAAGGTTCTATATGCCCTTAGCCCTTGCTTGGGCAAAGTACCACCAAGTGTCCTCAGCTCGGATCCCCACTCCAACCCCCCTTCAACAGCCAGAGAATTGGTTCATATAATAGTCCTCCAGTGCCCTCTGCTGAGAAAGTGCCACATTGTGTTCAGTGTGAACAAAAATTCTATCTAATACTTAAAGTGGATATCTGAAGGCCGAATTTGGAGCTTGAAGACAGTTAATTAATAATGGATCTATCCATCCTCTTACTCTCGGGTATGAAAGACTTGTAGTTTTCTTCTGGAGTCCTGCAGGGAGGGGAGGGTCTTAGTCACACACAGTTCTTTCCTATTTGATCTTGGTGATGGTTTACCTTCAGCTGGTTGTTTGTTAATGCTCTGACCCAGGGTTATAATTTCTTATCTTCGAGAGACTCTATATTTGATTCTCTGCTGTGATTTTAAGAAGAACCCACTCATTTTTGGGAGTGGGAGTGTTTCAAGACAGTGTTTCTCTGTGTAGCCCTGTCTGTCCTGGAACTACCTCTGTAGTAGACCAGGCTGGCCTCGAACTTAGAGATCCAGAACTCCCTTTGCCTCCCAGGTGCTGGGATTAAAATTGTTCATCACCATCTCCTGTCTTAGAGCCTATATTTTTATTATGAAACTTTAGTATAAGGAGTAAAAGTGGACTGAACTTACTGTTCTGGCTTGTTCATTAGAATTCAATCCCTCTAGTGCAGAAATGGTACAACTTCTCATCTTGATGATAAATTTATGAGGTACATGGAACATGGTAGATTTTCAGTGGGGATTTGCAAAGATGAATTTAATCTAAAAGCCATATAAATATTTTTGAGAATTTATTGCATAACTATTATGTAAAAGTACCCTCAGTGTTTTATTTTTATTTACTTTATTATAAAAAACCCTTGGGGGGCTGGAGAGATGGCTCAGAGGTTAAGAGCATTGCTTGCTCTTCCAAAGGTCCTGAGTTCAATTTCCAGCAACCACATGGTGGCTCACAACCATCTGTGATGAGGTCTGGCGCCCTCTTCTGGCCTTTAGGCATACACACAGACAAAATATTGTATACATAATAAATAAATAAATAAATAAATATTAAAAAACAAAAAAACCCTTGGAAATAAGTTAGAACACCACACATTACAATTAACCATACCCAAAGATTATACATCTTTGTGAACCTGTGTGCATTTAGAATTGGCATTTGAGATGGAAGCTTTAACACATCACACAAGTTTGTGCTCTTATCCATCACTAAAACTGGAATTAGAAGACATTTAACTCTATATAGATGAATTCCTGTCTTGTCACCTGCTTTCCCTCCTCCTCACCCCCTTGTATTTGCTTTTCTCCTCTCTTTTTTTTATGTTATACTCTGAGTTTTAATAGGTCAGCTAGTTCTCCTAAGTCAGCCAGCCCTCCCTCACTCCCTCTCTCCCTTTCTCCCACCACACAGGAGACTGAGCTCAGGGCCTGTACATGTTTCCTAAATGTTCTGCCACTGAGCAAATTCCTCAGTGCTTTATTTTTTAATTTCTTATTTAGAGACAGGGTCTCTGTTGACCTTGTTGACCTTGAATTTGTGATCTTCTTGCCTCAGCATGAGGAGTAGCTGGGATTACAGGCTCCTTCCTCTATGCCTGGCTCAGTTCTTAAATTCACATTTTGTTAAAGATTTATTTTCATATTCTTAGAAAGCTTTAATACTAAGCATTCAAGAATCAATTCCTTCCTGAATATACCTACAGACTCCCTTTTGTAGTACTTATGCTGTCTGTGTTGTATAATCAATCAACTGCTTAAGCAACTAATGAAGTTATGTCCTTAAATATTTTCTCAGTCCCAAAGTGATCTTAATTATAATCATTCAGTAGGAAAGATATGAATGTATTTCTTCCTGAAAGATTTGTATTAGACAATAATGACTAAAGCAAAAATTATACTAAAAGAGCTTTAGAAAAATAATACACGCTGTAGCTAGCCATTATTTTAAAGATGGATCACATGTAAACAAAAATCATATAATTTAGCACCATGTGGTGGTTGGTTTTTGTCAACTGGACACAAACCTAGACATATCTGGGAAGAGGAAATCTTAATTGAGAAAATGCCGTTATCAGATTGCTTCGTAGGCAAGTCTGTGAATCACTTTTTGATTAATGCTGTCACAGCAGCATTAATTAAGCCTGTCAATTAACCGTGGACGCTATTATTTAATTGTAAATGTGTCCAATGCGACTCTAGCTAGGGTGACATTTGACATATTGACAAATATTGGGTATTATTATTTTTTTGAGGCATTATTTTCCCAAAAATGACTTTGAAATTTTTGAATAGGGGTCAGGGTAGGTGGTACCCATCTGTGGAGGTAGAGAGGCAGGAGGGGTAGGAACTCAGGCTACATAGAGAGTTCAAGGCCAGCCTGGGTTACATTAGAACCCTTGTCCAAAAAAACAAAGTTTCTCATTTCCCACTTATATCACCCCATGTCCAACTATCCCTTTTTCAGAGTTCCCACCTCCTGTGGTCTTTTTCACTTTCCTGGTTTCTGTCATTAGTCTAAGTTATATACTACATCTAAAGATTCAGAGAATCAATATCCAGAATATACTAAAAACATAGAGTCAAGAAAGCAAACAATTCAATTTTAAAAAATGGGCTATGCTCATTGCCATTGTCCTTGGTTTCTCAGTCCTCCTAAACGCACTCCTCACGGTCCTGACTTCCTAGGTTATGATCTCCCTCCTTTTGCTCCTCATCAGGACCTTGGTAGCTCAATCCGGTGCTTCTATGTGGGGCTCTGTCATTTTCTCTGTCCAATGAGCATGAACTCTACAGCATGGACGGGCTCACTGTGAGCCTTGTCAGTTTGGTTGCTCACTTTCCTGGACTTAGGGGGAGCTGGGAGGACCTTGGACTTAACATAGTGAAGGGAACCCTGATGGCTCTTTGGCTTGGAGAGGGGCGGAGTGGGGGTATGGGGGGAAGGGAGGGGAGGGAAGGGGGAGGAGGAGGGGAGGAGATGGAAATTTTTAATAAAAAAATGAGAAAAAAATGGGCTATGGCTGTAAACAGAGTTCTCAAGAGAAGAAATAAACATGGTTATGAAATAACTTAAAATACGTTCATCATCCTTAGCAGTTAGTGAATTTCAAATTAAAACAGCTTTGAGATTTCGTCTCACCCTAATCAAAATGACAAAGATAACAAAGCCACTGATTACAAATGCTGGAGAGGATGTGAGAAAGGACCTCTCATTCCTTCTTGGTCGGAAAGCAAATTGGTTCAGCTGCTCTGAAATCAGTGTGGAGGACCCACAACAAGGAAAAAGTAGATCTACCACTCCTCGGCATATGCCCAAAGGACATGACATCACACTCCACAGACACTTGCTCAGCCATGGTCATTGCTGCTCTTCTCACAATTGCCAGGAAATGGAAACAACCTCAGTTCTTATAAGTGACAAGTGGATAATAAAAATGTGATAGATAGACACAATAGTAGTCAGCTATAAAGAAAAATTAAATAATTAAACTCACATGTACATGATGTAACTGGAAAATATACTGAATGAGATAACCCAGACCCAGAAAGACACACACTTTATGTTCTTTCTCAGTTGTAGATACTTTTATTATGTCCTTTGTCTTAACTTTATACTTTTCCTTTGTTTATCAGTCTGCCTTTTAAATTCTCTACTTTTCTCTTGAGATGATGTTGATGATAAAACTGTTATCTTTTCTTCCTCCTTTACTTAAAATTATGAACTGGACTTAGGGTTTGTTGTATAAATGCTTCTCAATTCTTTCAACAAAAGTATACCTTTAGACAGAGTTCACTACTTTCTATTGGGAAGTTTGACCGGACTTGACTGCAATGACTGGGAAAATTTTTTCATACACTTAATAGTTCATGTGAATTTTAGAGCTTGTGTATCTATCACATATTGATATTTATCTTAATAACAAATAGTGGTGGTTCATTTTCAAGGAAGCACAGCTGGTACTACGGGAAGACCACCACAAACATGTGGTTTTGTGTTTCTTCTCCATTTCTGCTTGCTGTCTAGAGAGTCACAATAGTTCGAAAAATACTACCTTAAGGTATTGTTTTACCTTTTAAATAGAAACCCATTTAGACCTACAATTTCCTCAATGAAGAATGGATAAAGAAAATGTGTTACATTTATCCAGTGAAGTATTACTCAGCTGTTAAAAAATGGCATCATAAAATTAGTAAATGGATGAAACTAAAAAAAATCGTCTTGAGTGAGGTAACCCAGACCCAGAAAGACAACCATGATGTGTACTCACTTGTAAATATTAGTTGTAAAGTAAACGACAATCATGCTGTAGTTCACAAACCCGGAGAGGCTAAGTAAGAGCCCCGAAGATGCAGGGATCTCTGTGGGAAGGGGAAATGGGATAGATTTCATGGGTGGACTGGGAACAGGAGGAATCAGCTGGGGGTAATGGAGGGAGAGAATTCTAGGAGAGACAACTGGAATGGGGGGGCAATTCGGGGGTAAGGAAGAAACCTAGTGCAAAGGAAACTTCCTGTAATCTATGAGAATGGCCGTAGCAAAGACTCCTAGTAATGGAGGATATGGAGCCTGAACCCACCATCTTCTGTGACCAGGCAAGGCTTCCAGTGGAGGGATTGGGACACCAACCCAGCCACAAAACCTTTGACGTACTATTTATCCTGCCTGCAAGATGTGCTGGGATAAAGGTGGTGTGGAACTTGTGGGAGTGACCAACCAATGATTGGTCCAATTTGAAACCCATTAGGAGAGGGAGACCATGCCTGATACTGCTTGGATGGCCAGGAACCAGACAGAGGCTGGATAGCCCAGAGACCTAGGATAGAACCAAACACGACTGGTGGCATGGTGTCTGATGATATCCTGCTGTACTCATAGATGAGCCCAGCAGGATCATTATCAGGGAGGCTTCATCCAGCAACCAAAGGAGCAGATGCAGAGACCCACAGCCAAACATTAGGCAGTACCTGTTGAAGACCGAGCCATAGGGGTCAAGAACACTGCCCACAGAACCAACCAACCAGGATTCAGGGGCTCACAGAGACTGAGCTGATAATCAGCAAGGCTGGATGGGTATAGCCTAGGTCCTCTTCATTCATGTTACGGTTGGTGCTCCTGTGGGACTCCTAACAGTGGGAGTTGGTATTATTTGTCTCTGATTCTTTTGCCTGATTTGGGAACCCTTTTCTTCCTACTTGGTTGCCTCGTCCAGCTTTGATATGAGGGTATGTACTTAGTTTCATTATAACTTGTTATGCTGTGTTTACCTGTGTTTGGTTGATACCCCTGGGATATTTTCTGAAGGTGAACAGAGGAGGAGTGAATCTGGAGGAGAGGGAAAATTGGGGGAAGAGGAGCAGGGGGAAACTGTGGTCAGGATGTAATATATGAGAGAATAAATTAAAAAGAAACAAAAATCAACTTGGAGGGTTGGCTAGAAGGTTATGGAGGATGTTCTACAAAGTTAGGTGAGGAAAATGGCGTTAGGTAGGGGTAACACACTTTCACAGCCTTGTCTCGGGGCTCTTGCCTCACTTCTGAGAAGAACATGGTCATTTCAGAACAACACCAGCAGTAAACCATATCTTTCCTGCTATTTTGCTATGGGCCCATGGAGGAGAAAAATCCTTGCTCCTTCTTGAAGTCTTTAGTGCTAGTTGCAGTAAATACCCAGATCATGGGGTTCCGACACCTTGGAGTTGAAAGGGAGTAGACACACCAAGATCCAGCTCAGCTGGGAATTAGTGTCTCCCAATTATCTCCTATTTAGATTTGGGGAGGGGGTTGCCAAACCTCATTAGAGTTATGCATTGATTGAAATGAGGTCTGCACTGCCCAGGCTGACCTCTAACTGCTGAGTTCTGTCTGTTGAGGTGCTGCAACAGTTGTAGTGTTGCCATGTCCAGTTTACATTTTAAATTAATGCCATAAACACCTACGAGAAGACACTTTGGTACTTCCATGATTACATATACTAGATTTTTGTTTTATGTGCTGTTTATGACATTCTTTTAGACAAATGGTAATACAGCTGTGAAAACACAATGATAAAGGCTGTGAAAACTCTTGTCAAGTCTGACAACCTGAATTTAGTCCTTGGAACCCACAGTTGAAGGAGAAAACTAACTACTAAAAGTTGTCTTCCACATGTCACCTGTGGCATATATCCACCCCTCTTATGCATTCATATGATGTCATGTGTTGGTACCTCATTCCCTTTTCAATATTTGTCTTGTTTTCCATTATTTTTTTAAGTTATTTGTCCTTTTATATCATCAGTCATCTATTTAAAGTCGTCTTTTGAATTCCAATGTTAGTAGTTATTTTTTAGTTCTGTTATATCTGCTTTAAATATATTTTAGTTCTCTGCTACAATTCCTAATCTTTTTCTCGATGTTTTGTGTTTTCTTTGTCTCCTTTTTCTTATTATTATGAGCATGTGACCTGAATGCCACCCATACATGTAAATGACAACTTGCAGGATTCACTTCCCTCCCTCCACCTTTATATAGAACCCAGGGATCAAACTCAGGTCTCAAGGCTTGCATGGCAAGCACTTTATCTCACTGAGCCAATTTGTTGAACCCCTGTTTCTCAGTTCTCGTTCTTCGCTTTGTAAAATTATCTGTTTTGTGCATGAGTGTGCACATGCCACAGTGTACATGTGGAGGTCAGAGGACAGGGTGCAGCAATTGCTTCACTTGCACATGCCGCAGTGTACATGTGGAGGTCAGAGGACAAGGTGCAGCAATTGCTTCACTTGCACATGCCACAGTGTACATGTGGAGGTCAGAGGACAAGGTGCAGCAATTGCTTCACCTCTTATGTCACGTGGACCCCAGGGTGAGCTCAGATTGTCAGGCTGGCTGCAAGTGCCTTGACTAGATGATTCATCTCTCCAGGCCTCCAGCCCACCCCGCCCCACCACTTCATGTTTGTGTGCTTGGTGTTCATCTTAATATATTTTTCATGGATGTGGGTAGATGTAAAGGCCTTCATTGCTCTTCCTTCATAGTCACTGAGGCAGAGAAACTCAGTCTTTATTGTAGTCTTGCTAATGAGCTTGCTTTGGGATACCCAGTCTCTGTCCTCCAGCTGGAATTAGAGGTATCCCACTGTGGCCAACATGGGTTTTGGAATCTGAAATTTGGTCCTTGTGAGAGGCATGCGTCACCTCTCCAGCCCTGCAGTTTCCTGAAGCTCTGTAACCACTGTGCTTCAGAAGGCCTTCTGTCCTCACCGTGCTTTCTGAGTTACCTCTCCTTTTTGTTTGGTTTATTACTGTTGTTTGATATATGTAGTGAATTTTGGTAAAACAGGAGATTTTATAAAAAGTGTGAATCTCTGCCTGTCCTCTGCTGGTCAGAGTGGGGATGGCTCCTAGTCTAGGAAGGGATAGCATTAAGGATCAGCTCAGGACAAGTTTTGATTGTTCTCAACTTCTTTCCCTGATGGGTTCTGAACTCTATCTACACTCTAGTCTCCTCAGGTGGCTGAGAACATTTTCATGCTTTAAAAAGCCTTACCGCTTACATAGCTTGACAGATAATGTTTTTATTTTATTTGAGTATATTTTAAATTGAATTAAATTCCTTCCTCGAGCTCTTCCGAGGAGCCTCTGTCCAACACCTTCTATGTCCTCACTCTTAGACTGATAGATTTTTTTCTTTATTGTTGTGGTATGTGTGCTTGTGTATGCACAAATGTACAATTGCAACCTGCTGAATATGTTTTTGTTGTTTGTGTGTATATGGTTTCAGGCTTGACCCCTTTGTATTGGATAACCAAGGGGGCTCAACCCTGGAAGAAACTGATTCCCCATCTCCCAGCAGTCATTAGTTGCCTGTAGTTCTTTGTCTAGGATTGGGACCCCATGAAATTTCCCCTTCCATATAATGTGTCTGTTCATGTTGCCATTGTTTTGTTCTTGTTTGTGCAGCTGTCTTAAGGGAAAACTGGGTGAGTATCAGGCTTAGTTCTTTACTCTCCTTTTTGGGCTTTTGACTCCTCAAATTTCTGGTTTTGTCTGATTGCCCCAGGGGACAATTGGAACATTGCTTGTTTTTGTGTTTTCCAGAGCAGCTTTATGTCTCAGTGGGAGCAATGGTCTAGTGAAGACAGGGAGCAGGATATCCCTCCTCTCTTGCTGTTCTCCCCTCTTCTGACTGGTACAGACATAGCTGCTCAGTCAGTCCTTTCTGATGTCTTTCAGTAGAGATAAATTTGTGACTTTACCAGGTTATTTTTATGGGAAAGTTGCTTTGCCACAAATAATTTCATCCAACCTGAATCTAAGACTTTGGTCTACATCCAGTAGTTGTGGTGTATGTCTGTAGTCCAAGCAAGCACCTGGAAGGTAGAAATAAGAGGACCATAAGTTCAAAGTCACCCTTGGCAGTATAGCAAACTTTACAGATTTAATAGATGTGTATTTGAGACTAGTTAGTGAAAAGCTTGCTTTCTCAGAAATTAATTCATTTGGTCCATTGATCTGTGTGAAGGTCAGCATTGCTGTTTTCTTTACTCTTCCAATTAAGACTTGAATTTGGGGGCTGGTGTGGTGGTTTGGTAGGTGAAAGGAAGTATCCTAACTGTTTTCCCACCTCGCATTTGTTACTTTTGCTGATAGACCTCAAAAACCAGGTCGTGTAATATCAGATACAGCATTTTGTTTGTTTTTGTTTGTTTGTTTAATCTGCATCCATTTGGAGCTAGGGAAGCTGTTTCTTGTTGTGAATCAATTTCTCTTATAGCTCAGCAGTACAGCTGAACTCTTAGCACTCTAAAGCGATTGTGACTTGTAGATACTCTCAAGAACCCCCACTGTCTTTTATCTGTTGAGAATAGAATGTAGTGGCATTTCATTTGTATTTTAATAAGTAAAGCTTGCCTGAAGATCAAGAGTGTAAAACAGCTGCCCTGGCCAGCCTTACAGATCAGGCAGCAATAACACACACCTTTAATCCCAGTAGCCACACTAGTTTGCCATGGAAACCAGGCAGTAGTGGTGCACGCCCTTAATCCCAGAACTAGAGAGGATTATAAAATAGGAGGAGTCAGCTCTCAAGCTCAGTCTCATTCTGAGATTCCTGGAGGCAAGATCACCATTTTGAACTGAGTCGAGGTAAGAACCAGTGATTTTTGATCTTTGCTTTTCTGATCTTCATGAAATGCCACTACACTGGATCATTAGGCTCACACATAGTCTTGGTTTTGCGAACACTTGGAAATCATAATGTTTACATCTGTCTTCTCTGCTTTTCTTCATTCTTTAGCAAAATAACCAAAGAACAAGTTGAATTGCCAGAAAGAGAAACAAGAGCATGAATTTCTCTATAGCAGAAGAGTTTCCTCCTATTTCTAATGAACCATTCAGTTGTGAGGTTCCTGAACTTGAGTTGGTAAAGGTTTTGGTCAACTCCTTGTCAGTTTTTACTTTGACCACTGTCAGGGCTTTGATTCTTGTTGTCTTGTCTTCTTCATTCAGCTGTTTTATCTGCCATTGCTTAGAAAACTGGATCTCTAAGGGTGCTTAAATTGTCTTAGAATAAAAACATTCTCTTAGTATTTTAGTGGGTAGTTTGGTAGCTTTTAAAGTTTTATGGCTAATGAAGTGGAGGTGGTTTTGATCAAGGCACACAGTTCATCACTGGATAATGTGGGAACAAGAAGCAGGCCTTCTGTGTCCCAGACTGTGTTCTGCAGTGTTCACAGTTGAGTAAAGCCTGTTAGTCATCAGTGGTTAGATACCTTTCATCGTCTTCCCCAATGGATAGATGAAGTCTGTCTGTCAGACATTTATTTCTGTGTGTTTTCACTTGTTTCATTTTACGTACGAATTCCCCATCTCCAGTCAGGTAGGTCTGTGGTCTTAGGTTTGTGATCTCAGGTCTGTGATCTTGGGTCTGTGATCTTAGGTCTAAGGTCTTAGATCTATGATCCTATGTCTATGATCTTGGATCTAAAATCTTAGGTCTGTAATCTTTGGTCTGTGATCTTAAGTCTGAGATTTTTGGTCTGTAATCTTAGGTCTGAGATCTTAGATCTAAGATTGTAGATCTGTGATCTAGTATGAGCCAGCCAGCAAATTCTTCAGTTCACTGAGAAATCCATAAAAGATTAATAACTTTTTGGAAACTTGAAATACCCATGCTGAAGCTAGAGTGAGCCAGTAGAAAGAGCATTTTAACATCTCTGATTAAAATGCTGAACATAAAGTATCTAATATATATGACATTGTTAATAATTAATAAGTTTTTGGAAAAAACCCTCTGTCTATGAATTTCAGGAAGAGAAAAATGTTTAATAATCACTTTTGAGTTTATATTTAATATGAGATATTAAAGTAATGTTGAAGAATCAAATTGTTGAAATCATCTTTATCATGAGGATAATAAATGTTTAGGATGTGTTCATGAACTTAAATAACTTGATGAAATATTTCAGTAAGTTATGATATATGTCTTTATCTTTCCCTCACTGTTGAGAATGGGTGCTTATGAGGTGTGATGACTAAAATATTCTGTAGTGGAAGAGTCGACAGATTTCATGCAACAGAGACAGCCTTGCCAAATTTGTCCGTACTCTGGACCTCCTTCAATTTTCCTGACTGTATTTTTGTGTTCCCTATAATCTGCCTAGAGAGTTCTTGTCACCATTCTTTTGAGGAGACTTAGAGGCAGACATCACTATTTGACTATTTTTTGTGTAGACTTTACCTTTTTGTGTTTGGATTTCTCATTGTGTTGGGTATTATAAGAAATAAGTTAATGAAGGAAAATGAACAAATGAACTCAGTTCTACTCAGAATGGTGAGTGCTGATTTTTATTGATCTAGGAAGTTGGTGCCTCAAACCCTGAGAATTGAAAGGATGAAGGAGAGTATGCAATTCAAGGACTAAGAATTGTAGTCAAGAGCAAGAAGGGCTGGAGAGATGACTCAGTAGTTAAGAGACTGCTCTTCCAGAGGACCCGGGTTCAATTCCCAGCATCCACATGGCAGCTCACAACTGGCTGTGACTCCAGTTCCAGGAGATCTGATACCTTTATACCAATGCACATAAAATAAAATAATTAATTTAAAAAAAGAGAGCAGTAAGGCAAGGGGCATGACTTCTCCAGATCCAGAACTGTTTTTCTGAATAAGCTGTTTTTTGAAGCTGCAAGGTAAGAGTTGAATCAGATAGCCTGTGTTTCACAGCCTTGGGCTCCAGGTCTCTGGGGCCCCAGAATTATGTTCTTAATGATGCTCTTTTTTGTCAATAGTTGAAAGAAGGCTGCTTAGAAGAAACTCTAAAGACACTTGTTGACACCTGAGTGTTTTCATGTTTAGGGCTTACCAATTTTTTTCCCTTTGAAAAGGTAATTTTCTGTTCTGGTTTTAGATGACTGTTTTCTTCAAATGCTGGACAACATATAGAATAACAAAATGTTAGATAGGTAATGAATTTGGGAGCCCAGTAGATATGAGGATGAGTGGTTTTGTAGATAATCGGAGTTCCATATATTTCAAGGGATCTTTGTGTTCAGTTGTTGGGGATCAGCCTTGACAAAAATACCTCTTGCCAGGGTAGAGGATTTAGAAATATAGTAAAGAATATGAAGATGCAAATGAAAATAATAAAAAGAAGAAACATAGAATAGTATCGGGAGGGGATTCTAGTTTCCAGTTGCTTTAAATACTCCTGGCTCCAAAAGGTAGGAGTAGGAAAAAAAAAACTGCATTAACATGATACAAAGAAATGAACAGACCAATTGAAGGTCATGGTCTGTAACTATAGTTAAACATTCTGTTGCTAGGGAAAAAACAAGTCGTGCTTACACCCTAGACTAAAACATCTTGTAGGCAAACCCCTCCCTGGGTGGAATCCCAAGTTATCTCCGTAAAGGAACTGGACCCTTAGTTGGATCCTTAGACTTTTCTTTGAGGTAGGAACATATCTACTTCTCTATTCCTTAAATACAAGGTCTGGCTATTAGCCACACCTGTTGACAATAACCTTGAGAGAACATAACTCTCTGATTACTCAAGGCCTAGGTGGGACCTTTGTTTGCAGTAAATAACCTTGAAGGAATAGAGGTAAGTTCCAACTCTCTGACCTTTGGTTAAGGTGGGAATAGGCTCACATTTTTCGTTCCTCCACAATCAGTCTTTGATCTTAGTTTATAAATGTATTCTTTTTTGTTTTGTTTTGTTTTTTCAGACAGGATTTCTCTGTGTAGTCTTGGCTGCCTGGTAACTCACTCTGTAGGTCAGGCTGGCCTTGAAATCAGAGATAACCTGTCTCTGCCTTTCAAGTGTTGGGATTAAAGGCATGCACCATTTTGCTCAGCTATAAATGTATTCTTCTGCCTTTAAAAAATTCTGGAATAGTTTGACATTAGTTATAGAAACTGTAGTTTGGCTGCTAGATGTAAGTGGAGACTGCTCATTTGTTTCCTGGCCACTCAGACATGAATAATCCCACAAAACTATATTAATTACAACACTGTCTGGCTGTTAGCTCAGGCATGTTCATCTTAAATTAGCCCATTTCTATTAATCTATGTATCACCATGAGGCTGTGGCCTACCAGTAAGTTTCTGGCATCTTTCTTCTTCAGCAGCTACATGCCATCTCTCTAACTCTGCCTTCTTTTCCCCTCTATCCCTTTTTAAAATTCCCTCCTCGCTATATTTTGCCCTACTATAGGCCAAAACAGCTTCTTTATTAACCAGTGGTAATAAAACATAGTCACAGCGTACAGAGGGGAATCCAGACGTATCAGCCAGACTCCTCTGTTGTTTAATTGTAGCAGTTTTTTCTGTCTGTGGTTTTAGTTTCTGCAGTTCTTGTTATATTCGATTAACTGTGATCTAAAATATTACATGCAAATGTCAGAAACAAAGAATTTATACATCTTAACCTGTATACGCTTTTGAGTAACACGCTTGGTTGTTAGGTCTTCATACTCGGTACTCCGTCAGTTTTGCTGTCACTGCCACTGGGTAGCTAGCTCTACTCTCTGGTCTTCACAGCAGTTCTTTGTTAAGGTCACCCTTCATTTGACTTCATGACAGCCCAAAATGCTGGAGTAGCAGTGCTGATAATTTCATTCCTTGTATTACTATATTTTTTTCTGTTTTATTATTAGTTACTGTTGTTGCATTTTCCCCTTAAGATAGGGTTTCTCTGTGTAGCCCTGGCTGTCACGGAACTTGCTCTGAAGACCAGGCTGGCTTTTATTTAGATATCTGTTTGTCTTTGTCTTCTGAGTTCTGGAATTAAAAGCATGTGCCGTTATGCCTAGCACTGTTGTTGTCTTCATGCACCTAATTTATAAATCATAAGCATATGTGCATAAAACTACTACAGTCTTATATCACTTTGTGATCATGGTGTACTCTGAGGAGTGTGTCATCAGGTGATGCTGTTTTGCAGGAGCATCCTGGAGTGTACTCGCACAAGCCTGTATGTTGTAAGTCCACCACTGTATAGAGGAGAGGTGAACAGGACATGGGTGAGGTGAATGCTCGCATAACATTATATACATTTCACTTTCAGCTTTATTATGTCTAGAAAGTATATGGTAAGATACCAAAATTATAGTAAACATGTAAAGCAGAACAATTGTTTATTATGATTTTCAAGCATATATATTATACACTATGCTTTGTTTTTTACCTTTATATGACTGGTAACCCAGCATGCTTACACCATCATCTCTACAACATTTACATAATACTTTGCACTGCAATGTTAAGATGACTGTGATGTCACTAAGTGGAGTTTTCAGTTCCTTTATTGTTTTGGGGACTACCATTGTGTATGCCACCGGTTATTGTCTCAAACACAGCTCAGACATTAATAGTGTGTGACGATATGGTTAGCATTTGGTACTTTGTTCAGTTTCAGCATCTGGCTAGGATGGGTGCTAGCATTCAAAGTATCCTTTGTGGATTAGGAGGCTACTATAGTCCTTAGAAGATTTTTATTTTGTACTTAACATCTGTTAATTTGATCAGTTTGATCTAGAGCAGCCTGATTGGTTTCGGAGTCAGAAAGACATAGTTTGATGGAGTGATGCAACATCTCAGTCGCTAAAGTATTGCGAAATCATGAGCACTTAAATTGAATCCCAGCACTCATGTACAAAGTGGGTATGGAGGCGCATTCTTGTGATGTTGGTCATGGAATGTAGTAGTAACTGAGCACCAGGTCCCAGTGAGAGACCCTGCCTTAAAAACAGGGTTGATGGTGCCTGAGGAGGAATAACATCCCAGGTTGTCCTCTGACCTCTGCATGAACACTGATGAGTATTTGTACACATACACACAACAGTCTGGAAAGTCTAACTCTGCCACTTACTAACTGCAACCCTAGGTATGACACTTATTTGTGAGCCTAAGTTCCTAAACTATAAAATGAGTTAATACTATTTATTCACCACAGGATTATAGTGTTGTTGTAAGTAAATAGGTTGGATTGTTAGTAATTTTCAATTGATAAATGAAAATTTCTTTGTTTTGGATGAACGGCATAATGTTTTGGTAGAGAGTACATTGTGGAATGTCTAAACACACCTGGTAATATCTGTATTGATTCATGTAGAACAAATTTTGCAATTGAATCACTGTTGTTTTCAGAATAATTTTTGTCTAACCTTTCTAGATGGAATTTGTTTTTGAAATACAGAATTCTTTAAAAAAAAATTTTTTTTTTTGGTTTTTCGAGACAGAGTTTTTCTGTGGCTTTGGAGCCTGTCCTGGAACTAGCTCTTATAGACCAGGCTGGCCTCGAACTCACAGAGATCCGTCTGCCTCTGCCTCCCGAGTGCTGGGATTAAAGGCGTGCGCCACCACTGCCCAGCTCTTTAAAAATTTTTTAAATATTGTGTGTGCATGAGTGTGTGTGATGTGTGTATACATGTGTATATTTGGTGTGTGTGTGTGTGTGTGTGCATGTGAGTGCATTGTGTGGTGTGTGTGCATGTGAGTGTGTGTGGTGTGTGTGCACATGTGAGTGTACATGTGTGTGGCATGTGTGCGCATGTGTGTGCATGTGAGTGTGTGTGATGTGTATTCATGTGAGTGTATGTGGCATGTGTGCATGTGAGTGTGTGTGGTGTGTATTCATGTGAGTGTATGTGGCGTGTGTGCATGTGAGTGTGTGTGTGTGGTGTGTGTGCATGTGAATGTATGTGCTGTGTGTGCATGTGTGTGTGTGTGTGTGTGTGTGTGTGTGTGTATGTAAGTGCTGCTGTGGCACAGCATGAGTATGAAGGTCAGAGGACAGTTTGTATAAATCAGTTCTGTTTCTACCTTGTGAGTTCCTGAGATTGAATATGGATTTTTCAGACTTGGAAGTGAACATTTTTATCTACTGAGCTATCTTGCCAGAAATATTTATTTTATGTATATGTGTATGTCTAGTTTGTAAGTGCTCATGAAAAGTGGAAGAAGGTGTCCAATCTCTTGGAATTGAAGGCACAGGCAATTGTGAGCCTCCTTATGTGGGTGAACTGATCCTACAGTAGGTGTTTTTAACCTGCTGAACTATCTCTTCAGCACCCAAAGTGCTTAATTCTTAGGAAGCATTGCAGTGTACTAGAAAATTTGAGGCCTCAGATATTCATAGTGTTAACATATTAGTTTACTGTTTATGTTTAAAAGGCATGATGAAATCCTTTCCAAATTACATCAGCTCATTGAAATTCATTTGTAAATAGAAATATATTAGTATCTATTTTAGGTTTTGTTTTTTTGAGACAGGGTTTCTCTGGGTAGCCCAGGCTGTCCTGGAATTCACTCTGTAGACTACGCTGGCCTCATACTCACAGAAATCCACCTGCCTCTGCCTCCTGAGTGCTGGGATTAAAGGCTCACAACCGTGCCTGGCATCTATTTGACTTTTCAAGGTGTAAATTGGACATGGTTGCACATACCTATGATCTCAGTCCTTGGAGATAGACAGGATAATCAAAAGTTCAAAGTCAGCCTTGACTATGTAACAAGTCTGAGGCCTTGTCTCAAAAATATTTCAGTAGATGAACTTATAAGAATTTTGTCTATATATGTTTCTCTTAGGGTTACTTAGCTTCTCTGGGGCAGCTTCTCTGGGGTCGTTTAGATCTGTACCCCATTTTTAAATTGGATTATTTGGTATTTTGATGTCTAATTTCTTGAGTTCTTTATATATTTTGGAGATCAGTCCTCTGATGTGGGGTTGGTGAAGATCTTTTACCATTCAGTAGGCTGCCTTTTTGTTTTATTGACTGTGTCCTTTGCTTTCTAGAAGCTTCTCCGTTTCAGGAGGTCCCATTTATTTATTCTTGCTCCCAGTGTCTGTGATACTGGTATTATATTTAGGAAGTGATCTCCTGTGCCCATGCATTGAAGGCTACTTCCCACTTTCTCTTCTATCAGGTTCAGTGTGGTTAAATTTATATTGAGGTCTTTGATCCATTTGTACTTGAGTTTTGTTCATGGCGATAGATATGGATCTGTTTGCATTTGTTTACATGTTGACATCCAGTCCACGACCCCAGAGAAGCTAAGTAACAAGGAGAACACTAAGAGAAACATATATAGATCTATCTGGGAAGGAAAAATAGACAAGATCTCCTGAGAAAATTTCAAGCCTGGGGGTCGGGGGTAGGGGAAGAAGGGAGGGTAGAAGAGGAGGAGGATAGGAGAAGGGGAGGTGGGAGGAGAACTTGATGGAATGGGATGGTCAAGATGGAGGAAGGACAGAGTTGGAGAGCAAGGAAAGAGATATCTTGATTGAGGTAGCCATTATGGGGCTAGCAAGAAACCTGGCACTAGAGAAATTTCCAGGAATCCACAAGGATGACCACAGCTAAGATCATAAGCAATAGTAGAAAGGGTGCCTGAACTGGTCTTGCCTTGTAGCTAGATTGATGACTATCTTAAATATCATCATAGAACCGTCATCCAGCAACTGCAGAAGAAGAGATTCACAGCAGAGCACTGGGCTGAGCTCCCAAAGTCCAGTCGAAGAATGGGAGGAGTGAGAGTATGAGCAAAGAGTTCAAGACCATGATGGGGACACCACTGAAACAACTTACCTGAGCTAATAGGAGCCCACCAACTCTGGCCTAACAGTGAGGGAACCTGCATAGGACCAAACTAGGCCCTCTGAATGTGGGTGACAGTTGTATGGCTGGGGCAGACTGTGGGGTCACTGACAGTGAGACCAGGATTTATCCCTACTGCTTGTACTGACTTTTTGGAACCCATTCTTTTTGGAGGGATACTTTGCTCAGCCTAGATATAGTGGGGAGGACCTTTGTTGACTCCCTGTGGGAAGCCTTAAGGAGTGGGTGGGAGGGTGAGGTGTGGGCAAAAGTGTAGGAACAGGAGGAGGGGAGGGAGTGGGAACTGAGATTGGTATGTAAAATGAGAAAGGTAGTTTTTACTCAGTCAATCAATTAATTAATTAATTTGTCTTAGCCATGTGTAGTGGTGCACACATTTAAATCACAGCACTCAGGAGACCAACTTAGGCAGATTTTTGTGTGTTCGATATCATCCTGGTCTACATAGTGAGTTCCATTGCAGGCACAGCTACATAGTAATACCCTGTTTCAAAAAAGCCTCCTTTCCCCCAAACACCCCACCATTCTGTCATATAATATTTGACTTTTTTTAGGTTGACTAATTGGTGAATGCTGCTGGCTGTGCCGTGTACTGCAGTGCAGAGACAGTGCCCACCTCCTGTGGGGATGGCTGTATGGAGACATGCTGTAGTGCCAAAGAGAGTGCTCTGCTCCCTTGCATTGCTCAAACATTAGGTTTCTTGACATTTACCTTAAAACCCTGAATGGTTTGTGCTGCAGAGTTCTGCTGTTTCCTTAAGTACCTCAGTAAACATGGTGATGTGAAGGATCCCCTACCCACACATCCCAGGCATCTCTCAGTGGTGTCTTCTTACTTAGTTTCCTATAATTATTCACAGGATTAGGGACCAAAATCATTTGATATGAGTGATTTACTTTTCACTCCAGTTTTTTACTGATTTAAAAGTAATTAAGAGCCATGTGGTGGCATGTGTGTAACCCTAATACCAGGAAACTGAGACAGTAGAATTGCCGCAAATTTGGGGTCAATCTGGAGTACATGGGCATACCTTTTCTCAACAAAAAAATTTAGGAGACCATTTAATAACTCTTTGAATATAATCATGAAGGTTTTTTAACTATCTCGAAAGATCACAGACTCATATATATATATATATATATATATATATATAAGTTTTTAAATAGGGTGCTTAGCTTTAAATCAGAAAATCAGGTCATTAGTGAAAGTCTTTCTTTGGTAGAAAAACTGCTTTGATTCTTTTTTTCATAGTCACTAATGAAACTATCAATTATATGAATTTTTATTTTCAATTCAGATAATAATTTCCATCCACTCTGTAATCTCTTCAGCAAAGGCACAGTGAACAGCACCTGCCATAGCACACAGCTTCCACGTGAGTGTTCACACTCACTGTATGAAGCAACAGAGAAGGGTTAATGAAAGTTGGATACATGATAAGATTACAAAGATTTTATTTATGAGAGGATAGGGAGGGTATGGCTGTATGGATGAAACATTAATAACCTCTCCATTATGCAGCAACTACCCTTTTTAGTCCCATAGGTGCTGTGAAACTGTGTTTTGGTGGTCTGTGCAAGAGGTTAAACTTGGCAGATGTTGTGGTGAATGATGTCATTGAATGCAGACCATATGTACTGAAAGTCAGGGATTGCTCTGTTTTTGCCATGCATAGATATACATAAATGCTGGAATGGAAAAATCATTTCTGTGAAAATAAAGACAAGTAAGACAAGAATGTTCTGTTCTGAGTCTGATCCAATCACCAGTAGCTGCCAAGTATGATACTCCTGCAAGATCTCCTCTTCTTGATTTCCAGCTTCCAGGCTTTCATTGACTCTCAGAGGCAGTCTGTTTGGAAAGCCTTATTCACTATGTTCTTTCTGTTGGGATGATTTGAGTACTAAGTGAGTCTTCCATTTTCTCTGTTCATGGTTATAGCAGATGGAATGATTAATTAATTTAGCTTACTCACCAAATTCCTACCGTTTTTAGTAGAGCAGTGTTATATCAGAGATTCATACTGCTGACCTTTGTTCTAGTAATATCTCCAAGCATATAATTGTTGCTTTAATCATTCTTATTACCACTACTTAAAATGTTATGTTTTAATGCTACACTAATGGGTATATCAAGTATATAAAGCAATTTTATTTTTAGAAGAAATGTATGGCTTATGACAGAAGAATACATGGGGATAAAATAGTAAGCACCTATTTATTTTATTCTCTTATTTGATTATCAAATCATGTCTTTAATAAAAATATTGTTTTCCTTAAGTTGGATACCTAAAAGCTTGCGTGAACTATTTTATATTTTGTACAGAAAACCACTTCATCTAATAGTATGATTCTACTAAAAGAATATTTATGAGAATATTCAATAATAATTCAACAATATTTAACAATAGCAATACATATATCCTGCTGAATTAGTATCTACATGATATTTTCCCCATAGTGGTGATTCACTGGTCCAGGAATGAAGCATTGGTAATGGGAATAGTTCCACTCACCATTACCCTTCATGACCTGTAGTGATGAGCTGTGGGCCGGCTTCACGCCGTCCGGCTCCCGGCCACCGGCTAGCTTATGCCCCAAAATAACAACACACAGACTATATTCATTTAAACACTGCCTGGCCCATTAGTTTCGGCCTCTTACTCACATCTTGACTAACCCATATCGAATAATCTGTGTAACACCACAAAGTGGTGTCTTGCCGGGAAAGATTCAGCATGTCTGACCTGGTGGCTGGCTTCATGGCATCTGTCTCACTGAGGAGAGGCATGGCGATTGCCCGAGGCATCTACCTCACTTCCTTCTTCCTGTTCTGTCTACTCCACCCACCTAAATCCTGCCCTATCAAAAAGCCAAGGCAGTTTTCTTTATTAATTAACCAATGAAATCAACAGATTGATAGAAGACCCGCCTCCATCAATGACCCACTGGGAAAATTTTGCTTCCTGTTCCAAGACCTTAAACTCTGCTGGCCTACAAGTTTTGGTTCCTAATTAGGGAAAAACATACCAGAAGATGGAAAGACCTCGCTGTTTGGGTTAAGGCTGCATCCTTGCCCCTGGCATCCATGTATCCAAAGAGTCTGGAAAGCTTGGGTGGAAGTTCCATCCCAAGCCCCCCTCTTCTGGGAGTTGCCTCAATCCAGACTCCATGTCTGAGAAAGCCCACCAAATGGTAACCCCTCCCCAGAGATGCTCAAGACCACTCCCAAAGGGTATTTAAACTGCCCCCCAGAGAATAAGCACGTGATTTTCAGGTCTTCCTTCGACTCCTTTCTGGACAATTAGAAAGCTATCTGGGCGTTGGTATCCATTAAAACTGGGCCTCTACTAATTTGACTTGGTTTGGTCTGATTTGGATTATTGCTTCAGCGGTGGGCCTTATGGGGGTGCAGAAACTTTTCACTCCCATGCTCATGGATGGATAGAATTAATATGTGAAAATGGTCATCCTACAGTTTATAGATTCAGTACAGCTCTCATCAAAAGGTTGACATAATTTACAGAAACTGAACAAACAAACTTTATATGTAAGCATCTTTTCTGATTCTTAATCCCCTCCCCCCCCACAGGTTCCTAGCTGTCCTGGAACTAGCTCTTACAGACCAGGCTGGCCTCAGGTTCACAGAGACCCACCTGGCTCTGCCTCCTGAGTGTTGGGATTAAAGGCATGTGCCCCCACCATCCGGGTAATGATTCTTAATTCTTTGAGGAGGCTCAATACTGATTTCCATGTTATTTGGGCTAATTTACATTCCCATGACCTTATATAAGGAAGGCGGTTGTGTTTTTTATCTTGTTTTGTTTTCCAACTAGGAGTGCTTCCTTTAGAGTTAAGAATGGATGACTTTGGAATCCAATTTTTAGGGTGAGTTAGGCAGCACGAAGATATGAGGGTGGAATTAGACTTTTGCACATGTCCCTTGAGGCCATCATCACGAGCTGCTGTCCTCATGGCAGAGGTTTGGATTTAAGAGCTATTGACTATGCTTTGAGAGAGATTTCCTTCCTAGGCAAGGATACAGGCAAACCCTATATAACTATACAGTGAAGCAAGTGTTGGGTTGTAACATATAGGTATATGTAGGTTTTATATAGAGAGATGACTAAATATGTATACACATGGATGTACACTTGTCTTTAGATTATTATAGGAATACCTTGGAAGACTACAGTATCCAGAGTATAAATTTTCATGTGATTATAATTATGTTTTATATGTTTGTTTTTTAGTTGTATGCATAGAATTTTTTAAGAATCAGAGGTTCTAAAGTTATTAGAGATTCTGGGCTGGAGAGATGGCTCAGAGGTTAAGAGCACTGGCTGCTCTTCCAGGACCAGAGGTCCTGAGTTCAATTCTCAGCAACCACATGGTGGCTCACAACCATCTATAATGAGATCTGGTGCCTTCTTCTGGCATGCAGGCCTATATGCAGACAGAATATTGTACACATACTAAATAAATAAATCTTAAAAATATTAGAAAAAAGTTATTAGAGATGCCTGAAAGATTTAAGTGAATAATTTGGTGTGTATTTGTTTATACTTACAAGAAAATCATTATTCTTCTGCCGTTTCTAGGATTAGGTTACAATAGAACACAGGAAAGGAAATGTGGTGTGTTGTTATAGCTAGGCTTGTATTAAAGACCAAAGACTGTAAATGTAGCAAGTATGTATTTTTACAAATCTATTGACTCAGGTGAAGTTATGAGTGAATTGAAGACCTTTATCTTTCACTATTGATCCACCTGGCATACTTGTTTGTGAACTAGCTCATAGTAAATGCTGCTTTCTGCACCATGAGCTGCAGGAGGCCTGGCAGGCTTTCCCATGAGGTGGACAGTTATGAGGCCAGTAGTGTTTATGTCAGTGTCTGGAGACTGTCATAGCAGTTCCCAACTGGAACTAATGACTACTTATTAGTTTTTGTCAGATAATCCCATTATTTATAACTTTCTCGATAATTTGTAACATTTAAAGGTTGTAGCTAATTATCACTAAGCTTAGATATTAAATATGAATTATCTTCCTCAGAATAATAGATTAATATTTTTATGCATTTTAGAGTTTGAAATTTATTGTTAGTCTCAATGATTCAGGCAGTGTTTTTATTATTTTTATTTTATAGATTTGGAAACTGAGTTCTAAGGATGTTAAGTATCCTTTTTAGTTATTTACTAAATTGCATGATGATTTTCAAATTCATTTATTCGGCAAAGACTTATTTTGAGCCAATTGTAAAAGTCACTGGGGAAAATCACATGGCACTTACATCATAAGGGAGAGCTAGATATTAAAGTAATCAATCATGGAATTAATTATTTAATCATAGTAGTGATAAGTATGCCAAGGAGCACAATGTGGGATGAGGTGTGTATGAAGAAGACACAGAATGTCTGAAGTTCCTAAGGAAGTACTGCATCTGGTTGACAGAAAGTAGACTATGTGGGGAGTTCTGTAGATAGGGGCTAGGGCATGGGCAGTACTGAGGAAAAGTATATTGATAAGTTTAGAAGTTGAAATTAGGCAAGTGTGATTGGGTCACAAGGAGTGAGTACAGATATCTGGTGAATTAGTTGGGACCTAGTCCCAATAGCAAACGTTTTAGAAAGTTCAAAAATTACTAAATGTCTGTTCTCTGTGTGATACAGTATGACAGAGAATATCTGAATTAAAAATACCCCTAAGATCCCCAGCCATCAGAGGGTGGAGTAGGATACCAAATCAGCATGGACTCGTTTAGGCTTTTTGTGCAATCTGTTTCTTTGAAGGAAATACAGAACCCAAACTAAGATGTGCTTGTTTTTGTTTTTAGTTTATAGCAGGGCTTCTTTCCCTCTCACTTTGGTGAACATTGGAGACTGTTACAGGAGTCATGGAGGTGCCAGCCTGTTGTCAGAATTTTGTGGGAAGCGCTTTAGAACTTGGGAACACTGCCTTTCCTGGTTCCTTTGTATTTTGCTCAGAAGGGAGTCTGCTTACCTCCTACAGTGTTGTCAGTGAGTGGCAGCTCTGTGATTCTGAAATAACAGGTAGGCCTTTTGCAGACTGCAAACTCACAGGTGCAGGGAAAATGGGGATGCTGTACTACAGAAGTAGAAACAGCGTTTCCTCCTAACTGATTATTAGATACCCTTTCAAGACTTGTCCTAGAGCAGTGGCTCTCAGCCTCCTAAAGCTGCAGCCCTTTAACACACTGTCACTGGTGACTCCCAACCACAAAATTATTTTTGTTATTTCATAACTGTAATTTTGCTACTGCTATGAATTATAATGTAAATCTCTGTTTTTTGATGGCCTTAGGTGACTTCTGTGAGAGGGTCTCCCCCAAAGGAGTCGTGACCCACAAGTTGAAAACCACTGTTCTAAACCAGCAGCAAAAACAGTAATTATAGTCAGGCAATGGTGGTACACACTGTTAATTCCAGCACTCGGGAGGCAGAGGCAAGTGGATCTCTGTGAGTTCGAGGCCAGCCTGGTCTACAGAGCAAGTTCCAGGACAGGCACCAAAGCTACACAGAGAAACCCTGTCTTGAAAAACCAAAAATTAAAACAAAACCAATACTTATGTTGTATTGTATTTGGAAAATATGTGCTAGAATACTGTATTAACTACATAAGTTTTAAAGATAAAGGTGTGGTTAAAGATGTGCATTTATAGATACCAGAAATTATAGCATCACTCAGCTATTCAATTGAACACCAGAGTACTGGGTGCTGGAGAGATGGTTTAGTCAGTCAAGTGTTTGCCTTGCAAACATGAGGACCAGAGTTTTTTCTAACAACCGTGTGGCATATGCTTGTAATCCTAGCTCTAGTCAGTAGAGATAGGTAGATGCCTGAGGGAGGCTTGCTGTCCAACAAGCATAGTCTAATCTGGGAGCAACAGGTCCCAGTGAGACCCTATTTTAAAACCAAGGTGGCTGGCATCTGAGGGAGAACACACACACACAGAGACAGACAGACAGACAAACACACATCACAAATAGCAGAATCTACTAAAATTCTCAAAACTTTTTTTTTTCAGTATTTTTTAAAAATTCATTTATTAAAAGATAATATGTGTGTGTCATGGTTTTTAAATGTACATTCATAGGATTTATATAGACAAACAGAGACTTTAAAAATTTTTGTTTTGCATTACATTTATTTGTGTGTGTGTACCCACATGCCATGTTTGGTGTATTTGTACAGCAAGGTGTACTTGTACAGCACAGTGTACAGGTGGCAATCAAGATGACAGCGTTTTGGAGTCTATTCTCTCCTTCCATTGTGGGCCTGGGTATTAAAGTCAGGTGGGTAGGCTTGACCACAAGCACATTTACTAGCTGAGCCGTCTCATCTCGTCTCATCTGTTTGTATTAACATGCACATAGGCAATCTTCAAATGTAGGTGGAAAGGAACTATTCTGTAATATGTTAATTTATTTTTTGAAAAATCTAGGACAAGAAATGAAATTTATTCAAAATTATATGAAATTTTCTTTTGGTGGGCTGGGGAGATGTCCAGTACAAATGGAATCCTTCAGAGCTGGCCTTGGCTACTTAGCAAGTTTGTGGTCAATCTGGGTTGAGTGAGATACTGTGTAAATATGTAAACAAACAGAAGTCATCATTTTTGTACCATCTGATTCTTCTGGTTCCTTTAGCTTTGTTGATCCATGCTCTGTGTAGCAGTAGTTGGTCCAGTTTTATTGCTCTGTATCCAACAGTGAACTTTGTTGTGACTGATGGCTCCTTGAATAGTTTCCAAGCTTTGGTTGTGAAGAATAAGGCTGCTGTGATCTTTCTGGTTTTTTTTCAAATTGCTGGTGTACATTTTGAACTTTCATGAGTGATTTATGAGAATTCCAGTTCTTCCGTATTTTTTCAACCTTTGGTATTTTCTATTTAATTTTAACTGATTAACTCCTTATCCCCTGGGGAACTGAACCTAGGATGTCCTGCATGCTGGTTGAACTCTCTCTATGCTTGACTTGATTAATGTCTTTTGTTTCTGCAGGGCTTTTGGTGATTTCTTCCCTTCTTGTCCAGGTCTTCATCTTCTTCCATTTTGCTTTTTCCTGGAAATGACAAATTTCATTATACACATTAGAGAGTCAGCCTCTGCTTTGGAGATCATCTGTACAAGCTTTTTAGTTTTATATTATTAAGTTCTGTTGTCTTTATTTAATTTTCTACTTACTCTTCTTGGCAAAGTAGTTTAAGATTTTAAAATTTTCAGTCTTTTTTCATATGTAAACATTTAAAGCCTTTTCTTCTGAGCCCATCTAAAGTGCTGTCTTCCATAATTTCATATGTAGTATAATTAAAAATATTTTGTATTTTTCCTTTTTGTTTGATTTTTCTTTTTACAACCACTGATCTGTTGTCATCATAGAAAAATTTAAGGTTTTTTATTTTCCATAAATTGAATAATAGAGAATATACATATTCTTATATGGTCTTTTAAAGATTGATATAAGTAGTTTCGTATCAGTGTTTTTGATGAGTTTATTACTAAATACTATTCCATTGTATGAATATATCTCAGCTAATTTGCACCTCAACTTGGATGGGCAGCTGTCTAACTTTTGTTTATGTTGTTGATATTTTTGTGCTGGGATCAAACCCAGGGCCTTACACAGTATAAGGTCATGGTCTATTGAGTTATACACCAAATCCATGTATTTTTTAAGCTATTATGAATGAAGGTGCTATGAATATTGACATTTCTGTAGACACATGTTTTCATTTCTTGTGGGTAAAGGTCTAGGGAGGGAATTATTACAAATATTAGAGTAGATTCTTTAGAAAACTGGTAAATAGCACTTTGTCAACTTACACTTCAGTGGTAGTGAATGTTATATCCATATAACATTCTTTATATAATGAATTCATCCATATAACACTGACAACATGTGTTTCATTCATTCAAGAACTTTTTACTTTTAATTTTGGTAAAAACATGGAACATAAAATTGACCTTTCAAATAATTTTACACAGTTCAGATTTCACTTGTATGCAATGCATGCATGTACTGAAGTTTTTTATCTTGCAAAAGTGAAATGCACTTCTCAAACAACTCGCCCTTCCTTCTTCTACTCATTCCGTGAGATCCTTTTATTGGTTCGTTTCCATGGTTTTGATGATTCTGGTAGTTCTTGTAAGTGAAAACATATACGATTTGTTCTTTCTAAGTTTTACTAAAATTTTACTGAAAATGAAGTTCCAAGTTTTTTAAGGTTGTAGTGTTTGACAAGATTTTATTATTTTTTCATTTTCATGTGTGAGAAAATTATTCCTCTTCTTGTATTTTTCCTTTTTTCCATGCCTAGCTTTTAAAATTACATTATAATTACATAATTTCTCACAGTCACTTTCCTCCCCCCAAACTCCCCCACATATCTGACCCTCAGTGCACATCTTTTTCCTATCATTGTTGCCTGTCATGCATCTGTCTGTCTGTCTGTCTGTCTGTCTGTCTATCTTCCATCCTTCATCTGTCCATCTACCTAACTACTTACCTACCTGTGTGCCTACCTATCCATCCATAAATACAACCTGTTGTCTGTTTAGTGTTGCTTGTATGTGTATTATTTCAGGGTTGTCCTCTTAGTTTTGGATAAGCAATGAGGGGGCTTATTTCTGGGAAAGACTAATTCTTCCTCTCCCTGCTCTCATTAATCCCATGTAGTTTTGTGCGTAGGGATGGTGCCCAGTAAGATTTTTCCTTTCCATATTAGCATTTCTATTTGTGTTGCCCTTATTCAGATCTTATGTAGCCATATTTATTGTTAAAGTATCATGGTTGACATTTCTCTATCATTTCTATGAGTTACAATATCACAGCAGATTTTTTGGTTTCCTGGGTCTTACAGTCTTCCTACTCCATTTTCCTTGCTGTTTGTTGAGCCGTGGATATGGGGGTTGTGTTTTGGATATAGTCATTGGGACTGAATGCCCTATAACCAGTTATTCTCTGCATCTTGACCAGTTGTGTCTTTCTGTAATGGTTTCTATCTAATACAAAGAGACATTTCTTTGATGAGAGGTGGGAACCATACTTACCTGTGTTTATAAGGTTACATTTCTGAATGCACTTAGGAACATTGTTGTTCTAGTGGCGTCGTAGGTTCTCCTCTAACATCCATGACCTCCCTAGCCCTGTAGAGCTGGCTAAGTTTCCAGTACCAGGCATGGTTTGCCTCCTGTGAAGTGGGCTTTAAGTCCAGTTTGACAGCTGTTGGTTACTGCCAAGATGCGAGTGTCACTACTGCACCCTTATGGACATATTACCATGCTGACCATTGTGGCTGATAGACACAACAGCCAGACAGTCCCTCCCTTGGCAGCTTATGGACATATTACCATGCTGACCATTGTGGCTGATAGACACAACAGCCAGACAGTCCCTCCCTTGGCAGCTTGCACAACACCTTCCAGGGCTAGAAAAGCTAGTGCTCAGGGAGATGACTTTTAGGTCAGACCCATCTCGTATCCTCCTCTAGCCCTATGTCTGATGTGCCTGATTTCTTCAGCCATAGGGATTTACCTTTTGCCTTTGGGAGGCCATCAAAGGCGACAGCAATGGCCTATGCAGTTATTTAGAGTCTCCTGGACTCCCTGGAAATAACTAGAAAGGAGGGTTCTTGTGAGTGGGACTAAGGGTTTGTTAGATAGTCTATGGTTCTTGGGGAGAAAGGAGCATTATCACCCAAAGTGCATAATATATACATACAGTCATGTAATTTAAGGTAAACATAAGACAATACGATTCTTGACAACCTTTTCAAGCATCCTCAGTGTTATTTATCCCTCCTCCCTCCATCTCCTTCAGACTCCTTTCCACCTCCCAGTTTAAAGCTCTGTTTTCCACGTTTCCCTTTCCCTCCATGTCGCCTGCATCCTGCTATTTCCTCCCTTCCTTATACTTTCCTGGTTTCTGTGCTTATTCTAGGTTATGTACTGGCATCTAAAGATTTGAAGTTCAGGAAACACAGATTGGAGAGAATGTGTGGCATTTGTCTGTAATACCTGGGTACTGGAGAAAGTGAGGGATTAAATCACTATCATTGGGGTTGATGTCAGTCTGTGCTTGAATTCCTGCAGTATGCTTTTTATGGAATTTGGTATGCTGGAGTTTGGTCCATACCGGTCCAGGATGATGATGTCTCCTTGGTTAGTTGTCATCTAGGTCGAATATTAGAGAATAGGCCTAGTGGACTAGGTTACATCCTGCTTTGACCTTTCATATTGTTCATATCTTTGTGATGAAATCTGGGCATGTGGAGTTCTTTTATTGGTGTATTTCTCATGTGGACATAGCAGGCTGGCCTGACTAGCAGAATGTGTATCCTGGCCCAAGCCTGCAGATTGGGGGTGGTATGGGTGGGGCTCCTCAGAATAGGCTAGGGCATTTAGAACCTAGGTTCCGGCTGAGGACTGGGGTGTGCTCATGTTGAGTAGAATTAATAGGGCATTTTTACCAGACTGGGCCAGAGCTCAGGATGTAAGGGCTGTTCTGGATCTGGAAGGTGGATATGGAGTAGGATTCATTAGCCTAAGCTCTGGCAGATAGTTGGTACTGTTCAGGTATGGGATGTATGTCCTGGCCCAAACTTGGAGATTCAGTTTTCTTCTTTTTAAAGCTGAATAATGTTCCATTTCATGTATCTGCTACATTGTCTTTATGTAGTAATCTGCTGAAGGACATTTGGTTGCTTCCACTCTTGGGTTATTATAAATAATTTTTTAGTTAATATGGGTATGCAAATAACACTTGTTAAGTCACTTTTAGTTCTTATAGACATATACCAAGAAGTGGGATTAGAAGGGGCTTTGTCTTCCAAACTTCATATATTGGAAACTTAAATACAACTGTAGCAGTATTGAGAAGTAGGACCTAATAATGTGATTTATCATGAGGGCTGTGCTTGCATGGAAGGTTAATGTCATAGCCAGATATGGTGGCTGACAGCTGCATGGAAAACCCAGCACTGGGAGCTTAGATAGGATTGCTAAAAGTCACAGGCTAGCCTGGACTGGAATGTGAGCTCTAGGCTAGCCTGATCCAAAGAATGAGACCCATATAAAAAATTTAAAACAACAACAACCCATATCAAACAATAGCAAGTGAATTAATGAATGAGTGAGTGAGTGAACGAGCCCAAGCAAGTTTGGGCTTCTGGCCTGGTGGCACAGGGATGTAATCCCAGGAGAGGGCTGAAGCTTGTTGTTTTCTTCATTTTGAAGCAGGGTCATAGAAAGTTGTTCAAGTTGGCCTAGATCTGACTCTGTATGGCCCAGCATACCCAATTTCATAAAAAATATACTGATGTGGGATTCCCCTCTGTATGCTATAAATATGTCTTATTACCATTGGGTTTTTTTTAAATATTTATTTATTTATTATGTATACAATATTTTGTCTGTGTGTATGCCTGAAGGCCAGAGAGGGAGCCAGACCTCATTACAGATGGTTGTGAGCCACCATGTGGTTGCTGGGAATTGAACTCAGGACCTTTGGAAGAGCAGGCAATGCTCTTAACCACTGAGCCATCTCTCCAGCCCCCTACCATTGGGTTTTTAAAGAAACTGTTTTGGCTAATGGCTTAGTAGAGTAAAGCCAGGCAGAAACAGCTGCTTTAATAACCAGTGGTAATAAAACATATTCATAGCATACATAGGGGAATTCCACATCATCTTTGCGTAATCAAAGATTATAGACATGCCTGGTAGCTTGTGTGCTTGGTTATCTTTAGAGGCGGAGACAGTAGGGCTGTATGAGATTGAGACTAGCCTGGGCTATATATAGTAAACTCCAGGCCAATTTGGGCTACAGTGTGAGTTGCTGTCTCAAAAAACCAAAAAGAGAAAAAAAAATGACTATTTTGTCTTAGATGCCTTGTACTTTTTAACTTTTATGTATGTAGTCAGCTTTAGGTTAATTTTAAAAAGACTAATTATTTTTACGTGTATAGTTAACCTAGGGGGTTTAGAAAAGGGTGTGAAGTCCCCTGGAGCTGGTTGTTATAGGCAGCTGTGAGCCTCCATGGGAGTGTGAGAAGCTGGACTGTGTTCTCTGCAAGAGCAGCCAGTGCTCCCTCACATTTTTGCAGCCCTACTTTTAATGTTCTCACACACATGGTTGTCATGTCACTGGCTAAAGAATTTCTGCTATTAATTTGAAAATTTTATTGAAAATGTGTGAAATGTTGAAGATGACTGTATGTACCTGTACTCTGTTTCACTAACTTACATGTACATGTACTGTTACAGCATCCTCCTACTGTTTGGTTGCTGTGTCTTTAGAGAAAGTCTTTTAAAAGGTAATTTTTTTTAAATTAGGCTGATTTTGGTGACACACGCTTTTAATCCCAGCACTCAGGAGCAGATCTCTGTGAGTTCCAGGTCACCCAGTGAGATTCTGTTTCAAAAACTATTTTATACATTTATGTATGTGTGTGTCTAGGCATGTGGTACTCCAGGGAAACCCAGAGAACAACTTCTGGAATTAGTTCTTTCCCTTCGCTTTGAGGGTACTGGGCAGCAAAACCACAAGTCATGAGGCTTTGTCACACAGCACCTTTACATGTTCAGCCATCTCACTGGCCCGAGAGAAAGTCTTTGTCTCAAGTGTTAGGAGTTTTCTGGTCTGTATGGACTTTGTTTGTTTGTTTGTTTCTTCTCTGTCTCTGTCTTTGTCTCTGCTCTGCCTCCAACCACTGTGTGCAGGCCTATTTGTGCCACAGTGTGCCTGCCTCTGGAAGTCAGTAGACAACTCTAGGGTGTAGATTCTCTCCTGCCATCTTGTAGTCTGGGCATCAAAGTAAGGTCTGTGCACACTGACCGCCAGCTGCTGACCATCTCATGGGCTTTAGTTTTTATTTTTTATACATTGTCTTAGTCTAGATCCTTTGGTTCCATAGAAACCACCTTTTAGAACCACCTTGTCAAAGTCTATGAAAATCTTGCTGGTGTTTTGATTTTTTTAAACATTTCTTTAAAAAGGACTCATTTATTTATTATGTGTACTGTGTTCTGTCTGCATGTATGCCTGCAGGCCAGAAGAGGGTGTCCAATCTCATTACAGATCTGGTTGCTGGGAATTGAACTCAGGACCTCTGGAAGACCAGACAGTGCTCTTAACTACCAAATTATCTCTTCAGCCCTGGTGTTTGATTTTTACAATGACTCTGTAGATAAAATTGAGGAGAATAAGCTTCCTAGTCATAACAAATTTTCCAATTCACAAATATGGCACGAGCTTAACTTATCTAGATTTCCAATTTTCTTCAACATATTTCTTTTTTTTTAAATTAAATCCTTCTCATTTTAATTGTTTGAATAGCAATGGGCTATACATTTCCCCCACTTCAACATG